>NW_003526943.1:4780286-4785609 GCF_000181795.1 Trichinella spiralis | reverse complement strand
AAAAAACAATTTTTTTGGGGGGAAAAATTTTTTTCCCCCGTTTTAAACCCCAAGAAACCCCCCCCCGGTTCTCCGAAAAACCCCCCCTCTTTTTAAACTTTTTCCTTTCCAAGGGGGGGAAAAAAGTCCCCTCTTTTAAAAGGGGAAAAAAATTTTTTCCCCAAAGAGGGGCCCCCTGCGGAAACCGGGAAAGGGGGCCCCTCTGGCCAAACCCCTCGGGATTTTTTATTGTTTGCCCATGAATGAACCACCCCCTCTCGGGCGTGGCCCAGCCCTTGTGGTGCGGGGACCGGAGACGCTGACAGACCCCCGCGCACACCCCTTTGTGTCACAGGCCCAGAGTTTCGTTGAAAAATCCGATCTCGGTGCAGAACACGGCCGAACTTGAAAAAAGAAAAGGTATGTATGCTTGTATTTATTTTGGTTTTTCTTGTATATGTTTGTTAAAATTAAATTTTTTAAAATTGTTCGTTATTTGCATTTGAAGGACACAGAATAGAATGAAGCCTTTTGCTTAAGCACGTTTTGCAAATTATAATTTTTTACGTTTACTTTTTTTTCTCTTCAATTCTACTTCCGTTTAAGCTTCATCTGCCGGAATGCAGTCGTTTTTTTCTAAATTATTTTTTATACCATACTCATTTTAACATTTTGCCGGCAATATGTTTGTTGTTTTGCGCATACCGTTGGCTGTGCTCGAAACTGTGACAAATTATGAGAATAATAGGATCTGTATGCGGTTGAATGCAATTGCAGTGCACCACTTTCTATTGTCGTTGCAACAGTTACAACAATAATTGAACAACATCATTGCACTTTGAATAATGCGACGACCATTTATTTATTTATTTATTCAACAGTGCTTTTCTTTTGAGAAATTTGCAATTTTTATTATTTATTTTATTGAAATTGGATGATTGAATTTTTCGTTTTTTATTGAAGCATTTATTTTACTTTAAAATTTAAAAAATGAATCAGTTTCAAGTTTAAACTGGTTATTTTATCAAATTAGTAAAAGGGGAGAAAACGTTTAGATTGATTGAAATAGAAATTTATTTTACAACGAAAAAAAGCTTTTCTTCATTGCATGCTGAATAGCAACGATAATAATAATAATAATAATTGTAAATGCTTGGAAACTGAATATAAACAGTTATAATAGGTAGAGAATATGTGCCATTGTTAACAATACAACCTCGTAAATTGAGTTTGATTGCTTTTGAAGAAGTTAACGGATAACAATGGATGACAAACAAGTGCTGCTGTGCTTGTTTTTCAATTGCTATTTTTATTTATTTCACTTATTTATGTTTATGATGATTGAGATTACCATCGGAGAGCATTTGAAATCCAAAGATTAATAATGATAATGATCATTTCAGTTCGACTTGATCAGTCGTCTCAGTCGAAAGTTGAAAGTGCTGAAAGAGGAGAAAAGGGTTATTGAAGAAGAGATCAAAACCAACGAATCAATGGGAACTGAATTGTTGGCTGTGATCGCCGCGTTGGACAACGTTTCCATTGCGCAAAAGGAGAAGGTGGCAATATATGTAGAAGATGTGGACAAGATTACCAGATTGTTGTTGAAATTAGCATCACAGTTTCGCCGAGTTGGGCGGATCTTGAGCCGAGCCGGTGACAGTGATTCGAACAATGATGAAGAAATGGTCAGTGCAAATAATTTGTTGCATATGTGTAAACTAAATGAATTCACTTTCAGCATGAACGGTTTTCATTTAATTTTATTTAATTGCATGTTAAATTGTTGTTCAACTTGTTTCACAATACGAATATCAAAGTGAAATTAGCATAACTGTTTATGGTATAATTTCGTGTTGTTTCAGTTGGCGGCGAAAAAGCGTCATGCTGTGCTATTGGAACAGCTTGAAGATGCGAAAGAGTTGAAAGAGGATTTGCATCGTCGTGGTAGCCAGCTTGCCAAATTTTTAACCCAAATGCTCAGCGAAGAACAGCTGGTCGATTATCAATATTTCATACGAATGAAAAGTAAACTGTTGGCCGAGACTCAGGAAATTGAGGAAAAAATTCTACTTGGCGAAGAGCAGAAAGAAGTTTTGGAAAGAAGTTGAATTTTTGCTTTTCCACATTCTCCTTCTACTACTACTACTACTACTACTACTGTGCTTAATTTTACTTTGCCACAGCCATTGTTCTCAGGCTGCTTGCTGTATTTTCACTTGTCTTGGCTTGGTTTTTATGTAAATTAATTAAAATTTCAACTTCATCCACGTTCACTGTGCGAATATTAATTAATTAATTGATACGATGATCAGAAATAAACAACACTGCTAACTACTCTCCACAAATTGTGTTGGTTCAAATGGTTTTTGATACCATTATTTTATTTTTGATCATTCGTCGTGATGTAGTTTTTCATTTTTTGAAAATTACAATTTTGAAATATTCAGTATTACTGCTAATTGATAATAATAATTATCGATTGAGAAGGAAAATAACTCTACCAATTGTGTTATTCTGCATCTTTATAATGTTTGAGATTTGAAGTAGATTTAAATAATTGTTGAAAAATGAGAAAATTGTGCATAATTTATAAATGACAATTGTTGTCAGTAAATTAATCACTTTTCCACTGGGTAATTAATTGTGTGCATTGCATTGCAGGTGAAGAATATCGATGGAGGGTAATGACCAAATGTCGAGAGGTGACGGTTTCAATATGACGTTCAGCGAACGTTTGTCCAGACTGGACGAAGCAGAACGCAACATCGTGCAGATGATGCAGTGCGCAGGCCAGTGTTTGGCCGAAGTGAGCAAAGACAAAACCGCTTCACGGCAGGTAGATAATTAATAATATCATCAATTTCACAACATCTCCAAGGGGTATTTTGAATTTTTGCAATTTTGCATCTGGTGTTTTATTTTTACTAATGCTTAATACATTTTTTTGGTTCCAATCTACGAACAGTTGCAAATTTTTTTGATTCATTTGCAAAATGAATGTTTGGCTTTTGTGAGCATTTTGTTTAATTTCTTTTTTCATCACCTTATATATCTTGAATAACATGCATGATGTTAATGCAATTTAAGGCAATTTAATTTGTTCAATTTTGTAAAAATAGGCTGAAAATCAAGCGATTGAATTTTTGAGAAAGCTCGCATTAGCGGAAAAGATGATCGACGAGCAGCTCAATTATCTAGGTGATGTTGGCGTTGGTGCAGCGCATGAAGGATCTTCTTATTCTCAGCTCAGGTTCAAACTGATGGCAGAAGAAAAGGTCGCTTGGTTGCGTGACCAAATTGTGAAATTTCGAGCACAGAGAAGTTCGGACGAAGGATCAGCGTGAAAAATTCATTTCTCAATCAGTTCTGCTTTACTGTCTGCTTACTGTTCAATGTATTATTCCTTTTGCATTTTATTGAAATTTATAAAATTTACAATAAATTCTTTTTTTAAATCAAACTTCAGAAAAACTGTTTTTAATATTTATTTTTCATTTTCTGATTTGAAAGCAACTGACCGATTGACGTGATTGTTTGTTGTTTTTGAGCTGGGAAATTGCTTTCTCACAAGCAAACAAACAGCAATAACACACCGTTTTGAAATTTAAACGATCAAGTTCTCAAAAAAATGAAACGCGGATTATTGGAAGAAGCGAATGCAAAAATTTCTGGAATTCTGGGAACGGTCTGTGAAAACTGAGGCTCGGTACACCGGCACTGAAATGTTTCAAATGTTGGTGAAGATTCATTGCCCTGTCACTATCAGGGGTGCACTCTCCGGTACAGTGCCGAGAGTTTGTCAAACTCGATGCGCAGAAGCGCTGTTTGAGCTACTGCTGCTTGAAGACTTGTCTGGTCACATGTTTCGTGAAGAAACCATGTCCAAAGTCAGGATGTGGTAAGCAGCAACATGCCTTGCTGTACGCGACAGCAAGCGAACCGGGAACTGAGGAACCGGCCCCGGTGTAGTCGGAAGAGAAAGTTCGAGGTTGTCTGGTCTTGTATAGGAGAAACGTTATTTTTCAGACTGCCCGTGCCCGACTTTCAGAGTCAGTGAGAACTCCATGGCGGTAAGCTCTCTGCTTGTCACTGGTTCCTGGCAAACTTTGATCAGTAGGGACTTTTGTGACGCCCTTGGTCTGAAGGATAAGTCGGTGGTAACGGCGGCTCAACGAAAAAGTATCAGCATGTGAAAGCATGCTTTGGTGCAGTATGCAGCGACTGCAGACTAACCGAGGTTGGCGGCAGTTCAAATCGCACCCCCTCGTAGCAGAGTCACATGCTGCCGGCAAGCACATGTGTGTGTGTGTGCGTGAGTTAAAAAGAGGCTGCGTAAGTTACGCAAAGATAAAAGTACAACAACGCTCGAACGCTGTATAAAAGCAGCCAGTTGAAGTGTGTGCGAGTGTCAGATAGATACAGAGTGAGGAGCGATCTTCGTGCGCGTACGGCACAAAGTTGCTTTGTGTTTGAATCGTGTTTGCCTATCCTCCTTTGAGTTATTAATAAAAGCCGCTCCTAAATTCTCGTTATTCTTTGCGCCAATCAGCAGTCAATTGAACCGTCGCTATTTGCACAATACAGTCCACTTATCTTGAGAGTCAGAATACGTACTGTCTGTTCTCCGCACAACCGTTGGAAACAGAAATTTGCTTCTACAGTATAATTTGAAAATTTGTTAAGTATAAAAACGATAAGCATGAACAAAAAGCGAAAAAATTCAAAATGAATAATATAAAAAGTAAAAAAATAACAGAACTATACTTTTTCATAAACAGTGAAATAAATTTTATTTGTTTCTGCAAGCTTAGTTTACAGTAAGTTTGAATGAAATTGACCGACATGTTTTATACCTGCATATCATTAACTGTATGATGAACTTTTAATTGTGAATTTCAGTTTGTTGTGTAACGCGCGGAGTTGAAGATCGTTGTTTGTGTTTTCTTTTTAGTTTTCAGTAACTTTGTTTTTACAGTGCTTTGCTTTAATTATTTTATTTTATTTTATTTTATTTTTAATCTTTATTTCAAATAATCCAATTGTTGCATTAATAATGCGATTAGTTCTTAATTAAATTTTCTTCAGCAGGTCTTGAAATGGCTCTTCGTTATATTCAGTCATCCCCAGAAGGCACGCACCTTGTTGGTGTTTCTCGTGCTGTGGAAGTCGACGAAAATACGAAACCTGGGAAAGTGCCGAAAAATCGCATCAAGCGATTTTTCAGTGGCAGCAGAGTGAAGGTCTCACCGAATAAAGTGGATGTTTCCACAATGACAGATGTGGCTGTTAATACAGTTGAAATTGGTGTTGGCACAGAGACCGATGCTATTCAGTCGAGCAA
>NW_003526943.1:4775709-4780276 GCF_000181795.1 Trichinella spiralis | reverse complement strand
TTGAACTGGTCAAATGAACGCATGATGCATATTATTATAACCGTTCTTCGTCAAGTAGTAATATTTCTGTGTTCATTTTTTATTGATTAATAATTTTGTGCGCAACAAATTTCCGAATTTCCTTTTATTCTTGCATCAAATAATACAACAAAATAATTTATGCCACTAATAATAAGATGATGTCTTGTTTCATGTTACGCACAAAAGTAGTGGTTTATTGGAAAGCTTATTCATTTTTATTTGAAATGATGTTGCTTAGTTCTCACGTTTTTTTAGCATCCAGCAATTTGTGCTGTTTAACAGATTTAAAATATTCTTAAAATAAGCGCTCATTCTTCAGTACTTTTAGGGTTATTTCTTTTTTGCAAATAAATTTTTAGAACAAGACTTTTGCTTAACACTTTCTTTGTTTACACCGTGATTCTGAGATATTAATTTTTAGCCTTTTTTTATATTAAAAGAGTATGGTTTTATTATTATTTATGCAGGACAGAACTTGTAGTTTCATGTAGATTTTTAATTCTAAACTTTAAAATATACAATTTAGACAGTAAATTTTGTTGGTTCGAAAATGACCTTAACAGGACTTTTTGCTATTTAAAATTCTTTGCTGTTGCACGAATTTTTTACCTTGCATATTAAAATTTCAGACTACACTTTACTAAAGGGCAAAGATAATATCTGCAACACATTTGTTCAACTTTATATGCTATTTTTAAAATTATTTTTTCTTTGATCCTAAGTATATGATGATGATGTGAAATTTTTCTGACAAAATCACATAATAATCTGTTTTATTATGTAAAATAAAATTATATTTTGATTGACATAAATGTAAATATTTTGAAAGCGCAATTGCGAAATTAATAGCAGTGGAAAATTGACTGTTCAGTTGGATTTTTGAAAAGTTTCACAAAACATTTTATACTATTATCACGTATCACAAGAAAAAATATAAAACTTTTCCACCTCAACATGTCAACTTTTCAATTAAACTTTTATTTGATAAGGAATTGCTCTATTCAATCACTGAATTAAAATTATTTTGGTTATTATTTTTTCTACGTTTGTATATAATTTATAATTTATGTTATTCTGTGATAACATTAAAATTTTTTAATACACTCTTTTTAGAGTATATTATTTCATTTGTTTTTTAAATGCATTGCAAATGATGACACCTAGATTTTGAATTTGTTAATTAACATAAAATACAGCAGAGGCTTAACTTTATACAAAAGCGAATGGTAAACATATAAATAAATATTTTTTTGCATTTTACAAAAATTACCGACTTAAAATTTGTGAAACAAAAATGCTTATGTCAGTTTACAGTAGTATTATAAATTTAATTATTGATCTTAAAGTTCGTAAACATTTAAATTTATACTTTTTAGTATCAAAAAGATTACAATTAAATGTTTCTAAATGCACAAAATATCAAAATAATATTAAGAGAAACAGAAACAAAAAATATTATAAATGTAGCAGAAAAAATTGGATTACTTTTGTTTTTATTAATGTTTAATGCATATTAGTAAATGTAAATAATTAAAATGATCCTTTCTGAAATTTGAAAAATATTAGAACATGGAGATTTTTGTTTTTGTTCAAAAATTGTTATTTTGTGATCATATCATCATTTATTACGTATAAACAAAAGTTCACAAGCATGAACAATGAAAGAGAATTTGTTATTGCATTTGAAACAAATCTTCGAACACCATTTATTATTTACAATCTTAATAATATATGAAAAATCAATAATTTTTGATCAGAACTGAAGAATTTTTAGAATCCTTTTCAGTTTAATGATAAAATATTTTTTTAAATATTGATATAAAAATGCTTCAATATCACTATTTATTAAATTTGAATATAGGATTCATCGAGCATTATTAATTAAATTTGAATGATCATAAACGTTTTTTAATAGGGATTTTAAAAATCCATGACTGCGAACATTACAGATGTTTGTAATTTTTTATTACTAATTATTTATAGAAGAATGAAAATCAGCTATGGTCGTTCGTTGATTCAGTAAATTTGACATCATTATATAAGTATAATAACAGCAGATTAAAAATTTACATGCAATTATGACTGGATAATATTGTAATGTATTCATCAGAACTGTCTGCATTAGATGAAAAGCATTATTGTAAATTCAAAAGGTTTCTTGACATTTCCTGTTTCTTTCATAGCGAAACCTGCAAGCCAAGGGGATGGTTTACATTCAACATGCAGAATTTAAGGTGATAAATTTGAGATGGAGCAATTATAATTTTTCTTGTAAAGATTTAAATATTTGATGACCGGAGCATGTTAAATTGGTAGAAAATTGTTATTTTTATTTTTAACATGATCACATTAATTGCTTCGATCTGCTATGGTTCATAAAATCCACATGCCGTTTGGTTGGTTAGTTGGCTAACTGTCCGTAGAATCGCTTGGCAACAGCGGGACATAATTAGCATGTGAAAACGTTGTCGTTGGAAAATTTTTTGTTCAACTATTATGCAAGCACAAATGTTTCATAAAAATTTCATCAGCACAAGACCAGCTATGCAGAGGACAATTTGCAAAGTGTAGTTAGTTGGTGAGTCAATAACTGTTGCAGATCTGATTGGTGCATCCTATGCGAAGCAGTGCAGAGCTGAGGACGATTCAACGGAAATACGCTCGCCTGCGTTTTGACACTGCGACGATGGTGACCGGCCATATTCTCATTGTTTGCACTTTCATTTTACCAATATCCAACCAATCATTCACAGGCTGGCTGTTGTTCAAGAGTAATAAACTTACTGTATGTAATTCAGTAAGAATAACGTTCTGACGTTGCATGGAAACGAAACGGCGCGCACGTCATTCAACTGGATAACCATAAATATTTTATTGCTCAGAAAATAAACGTACCTTGTTAATCGATAGTCAGCCCTGTTAATTACCTTTATTTCAGCACACAGTCAGAATGGCATTGTTGTCTGATCTATCTGTAACTTCTTCAATTGATGACTTTCATCATACCATGTCAAGTCAATATTCACTCTGTTGGGAAATATCCGTTTGCTTTCAACTTTCAATTTTTGCATCTATTTCATTTCAATTCAACAATCATCTATCTGGTCCTGATACGTTAGTTGCTGAATACAAAAGCTGATTTTCAGTTTGGCTGAAAAGTACAAGTTAGCGACTAAAAATTTGTAAAACTATTTTCTGCAGTCAAAATCCATTTCAAACGTTGCTTTTATCATAATTAGTGGCAGATATAAGGAATATATAAATTTACAAAATATCCTATATCTTAAGTTTGAATTTCATTTGCATCAAAACTTACAGTGCATCATTCTGGATGAAGGATGAATTTGGAACAAACCTGCATAAAATGCTTTTACAGTTGATTTGAATTCACATTATTATTTAAATATTACTATTAAAAATTAATAAAATGCTAAAGTGTTGAAATCCTTAGAAAATATTATTTTTTAATTTCCACAGCAAGTTATTTGAATATTCATATTTCGAAAATTTGGCGTCTTTTATAAAATAAAGTTTTATTATTTTTAATTTAACCTCAAACTGAATAAATAAATATTTCCATGGCATCAATAAAAATGAATTCATGCACAGTCTCCAATCAACCGTAAAATTCAAAACAATCATAATGGTCCATTTGATTGTTATTATATGTTATTAAATATATACTGCTAAATATAAAAATTCAAAAGCATTTATTTGAAATTGAACTAAGTTAAAATAAAAAGGTTTTGATGAAATGCAAAATTTTCGATAATGCATCTGTTACTTTAGAAAATGTATTAACATAAATGCTTGAAAAATGAAATTTTTATTACTGTTTCATAGCATATTTTTTAGATTTATTTTTATCGTATATGTGAGTTAGTAGCGTATTTAACCAAAGTATTGAACAATACTTTCACGTTTCAAAAATAAATCTTCATATCTTTGCAGACTTCAAATATTCATCAATCCCTGAAAAAATTACATTAGGATGAAAAGTTGTAACATCATAAAATATGAAGATTACTTTTAATTATTCATAACAACAGCAAATGTTACATAAATGAAGATGCAAAAAGTGATGTGCATTCACTTTAAGAGCAAAAATTTCTCCAAAATTTGAAAATATACTATCTATCCACATAATGGTACAATAGTTTTGCATTATTCATATAAAAATAATGAATGCTTTAAAATCAATTCATGATTTATCGTTTGCTTGATATAAATTATCTGCTTTTTTATTTCACTGTGAACTAAATAATAAAGTCGAAATTTTTAATAATATAAATCATTGATTACTTTTCCCAAGAATGTTCATGGTATATTCTTTTTCACATAAATTAATAAATTCTTTGCTTAAACTTGCTGATCAGTTATATGCCAATGAAAAATTTAATTACATTATTTAAATATTTTAAAGCGGCATTCATCAGTCGTGTCCAGTATCGTGGCATTATTTATCCATTTCGGGGGGGGAGATTTTGATTGGCATTTAAAATATGCGGGTTTTGTTTTCTGTTATATTTAGAAGCTAATTCTGTAA
>NW_003526943.1:4770854-4774467 GCF_000181795.1 Trichinella spiralis | reverse complement strand
ATGATTCTAACAATGATGAATAAATGGTCAGTGCAAATAATTTGTTGCATATGTGTAAACTAAGTAAATTCACTTTCATCATGAACGGTTTTCATTTAATTTAATTTAATTGCATGTTAAATTGTTGTTCAACTTGTTTCACAATACGAATATCAAAGTGAAATTAGCATAACTGTTTATGGTATAATTTCGTGTTGTTTCAGTTGGCGGCGAAAAAGCGTCATGCTGTGCTATTGGAACAGCTTGAAGATGCGAAAGAGTTGAAAGAGGATTTGCATCGTCGTGGTAGCCAGCTTGCCAAATTTTTAACCCAAATGCTCAGCGAAGAACAGCTGGTCGATTATCAATATTTTATACGAATGAAAAGTAAACTGTTGGCCGAGACTCAGGAAATTGAGGAAAAAATTCTACTTGGCGAAGAGCAGAAAGAAGTTTTGGAAAGAAGTTGAATTTTTGCTTTTCCACATTCTCCTTCTACTACTACTACTACTACTACTACTACTACTGTGCTTAATTTTACTTTGCCACGGCCATTGTTCTCAGGCTGCTTGCTGTATTTTCACTTGTCTTGGCTTGGTTTTTATGTAAATTAATTAAAATTTCAACTTCATCCACGTTCACTGTGCGAATATTAATTAATGAATTGATACGATGATCGGAAATAAACAACACTGCTAACTACTCTCTACAAATTGTGTTGGTTCAAATGGTTTTTGATACCATTATTTTATTTTTGATCATTCGTCGTGATGTAGTTTTTCATCTTTTGAAAATTACACTTTTGAAATATTCACTATTACTGCTAATTGATAATAATAATTATCGATTGAGAAGGAAAATAACTCTACCAATTGTGTTATTCTGCATCTTTATGATGTTTGAGATTTGAAGTAGATTTAAATAATTGTTGAAAAATGAGAAAATTGTGCATAATTTATAAATGACAACTGTTGTCAGTGAATTAATCACTTTTCCACTGGGTAATTAATTGTGTGCATTGCATTTCAGGTGAAGAATATCGATGGAGGGTAATGACCAAATGTCGAGAGGTGACGGTTTCAATATGACGTTCAGCGAACGTTTGTCCAGACTGGACGAAGCAGAACGCAACATCGTGCAGATGATGCAGTGCGCAGGCCAGTGTTTGGCCGAAGTGAGCAAAGACAAAACCGCTTCACGGCAGGTAGATAATTAATAATATCATCAATTTCACAACATCTCCAAGGGATAGTTTGAATTTTTGCAGTTTTGCATCTGGTGTTTTATTTTTACTAATGCTTAATACATGTTTTTTGGTTCCAATCTACGAACAGTTGCAAATTTTTTTGATTCATTTGCAAAATGAATGTTTGGCTTTTGTGAGCATTTTGTTTAATTTCTTTTTTCATCACCTTATATATCTTGAATAACATGCATGATGTTAATGCAATTTAAGGCAATTTAATTTGTTCAATTTTGTAAAAATAGGCTGAAAATCAAGCGATTGAATTTTTGAGAAAGCTCGCATTAGCGGAAAAGATGATCGACGAGCAGCTCAATTATCTAGGTGATGTTGGCGTTGGTGCAGCGCATGAAGGATCTTCTTATTCTCAGCTCAGGTTCAAACTGATGGCAGAAGAAAAGGTCGCTTGGTTGCGTGACCAAATTGTGAAATTTCGAGCACAGAGAAGTTCGGACGAAGGATCAGCGTGAAAAATTCATTTCTCAATCAGTTCTGCTTTACTGTCTGCTTACTGTTCAATGTATTATTCCTTTTGCATTTTATTGAAATTTATAAAATTTACAATAAATTATTTTTTTAAATCAAACTTCAGAAAAACTGTTTTTAATATTTATTTTTCATTTTTTGATTTGAAAGCAACTGACCAATTGACGTGATTGTTTGTTGTTTTTGAGCTGGGAAATTGCTTTCTCACAAGCAAACAAACAGCAATAACACACAGTTTTGAAATTTAAACGATCAAGTTCTCAAAAAAATGAAACGTGGATTATTGGAAGAAGCGAATGCAGAAATTTCTGGAATTCTGGGAAAGGTCTGTGAAAACTGAGGCTCGGTATACCGGCACTGAAATGTTTCAAATGTTGGTGAAGATTCATTGCCCTGTCACTATCAGGGGTGCACTCTCCGGTACAGTGCCGAGAGTTTGTCAAACTCGATGCGCAGAAGCGCTGTTTGAGCTAGTGCTGCTTGAAGACTTGTCTGGTCACACGTTTCGTGAAGAAACCATGTCCAAAGCCAGGATGTGGCAAGCAGCAACATGCCTTGCTGTACGCGGCAGCAAGCGAACCGGGAACTGAGGAACCGGCCCCGGTGTAGTCGGAAGAGAAAGTTCGAGGTTGTCTGGTCTTGTATAGGAGAAACGTTATTTTTCAGACTGCCCGTGCCTGATTTTCAGAGTCAGTGAGAACTCCATGACGGTAAGCTCTCTGCTTGTCACTGGTTCCTGGCAAACTTTGATCAGTAGGGACTTTTGTGACGCCCTTGGTCTGAAGAATAAGCCGGTGGTAACGGCGGCTCAACGAAAAAGTATCAGCATGTGAAAGCATGCTTTGGTGCAGTATGCAGCGACTGCAGACTAACCGAGGTTGGCGGCAGTTCAAATCGCACCCCCTCCTAGCAGAGTCACATGTTGCCGGCAAGCACATGTGTGTGTGTGTGTGCGTGAGTTAAAAAGAGGCTGCGTAAGTTACGCAAAGATAAAAGCACAACAACGCTCGAACGCTGTATAAAAGCAGCCAGTTGAAGTGTGTGCGAGAGTCAGATAGATACAGAGTGAGGAGCGAGCTTCGTGCGCGTACGGCACAAAGTTGCTTTGTGTTTGAATCGTGTTTGCCTATCCTCCTTTGAGTTATTAATAAAAGCCGCTTCTAAATTCTCGTTATTCTTTGCGCCAATCAGCAGTCAATTGAACCATCGCTATTTGCACAATACAGTCCACTTATCTTGAGAGTCAGAATACGTACTGTCTGTTCTCCGCGCAACCGCTGGAAACAGAAATTTGCTTCTACAGTATAATTTGAAAATTTGTTAAGTATAAAAACAATAAGCATGAACAAAAAGCGAAAAAATTCAAAATGAATAATATAAAAAGTAAAAAAATAACAGAACTATACTTTTTCATAAACAGTGAAATAAATTTTATTTGTTTCTGCAAGCTTAGTTTACAGTAAGTTTGAATGAAATTGACCGACATGTTTTATACCTGCATATCATTAACTGTATGATGAACTTTTAATTGTGAATTTCAGTTTGTTGTGTAACGCGCGGAGTTGAAGATCGTTGTTTGTGTTTCCTTTTTAGTTTTCAGTAACTTTGTTTTTACAGTGCTTTGCTTTAATTATTTTATTTTATTTTATTTTATTTTATTTTTAATCTTTATTTCAAATAATCCAATTGTTGCATTAATAATGCGAGTAGTTCTTAATTAAATTTTCTTCAGCAGGTCTTGAAATGGCTCTTCGTTATATTCAGTCATCCCCAGAAGGCACGCACCTTGTTGGTGTTTCTCGAGCTGTGGAAGTCGACGAAAAATACGAAACCTGGGAAAAGTGCCGAAAAATCGCATTCAAGCGATTTTTCAGTGCCAGCAGACTGCATGTCTCACCGATTAAA
>NW_003526943.1:4766765-4770623 GCF_000181795.1 Trichinella spiralis | reverse complement strand
CATCGGATGATTGCGGCGAAATTGCTCCCAAGAATGGAACGTGGCAATTACAGCAGGGAAGGTGCTGTTTCGCATGCGAGGACCGCATCCAAGGACAGCAGCAGTGGCGGGTCGATCAGTCCGAAGAAACGATCACTTCCGTTCAGTTGCAGCTCATCTTCTTCTATCACCACTGAATCCGGCATCGCTAGTGCACAAGAGTGCACTTGTAATGGAGGTGATCCGCTGGTTAGTGGCGATACTGTACTTGTTGATCGACGATTCCGATTGGAAACCGATCGTTGTGATTCGGAGGATTCGGTAACTGCACAATCAGCAGCAGCAGCATTTGCTGATCCGTTGTTCCTATCTGGGAATGGGGCGTGGTCGAATCCCACCTGTACATCTTCAGCTGATTTGCGCCTGTTTTCCGGTGACGAGGACAAACTTTCCATTCCACCCCAGGTGAGCTGTATGTTTCAATGCATTGCATATTTGCGTGTTTTGCAATTTGAATATGTTTTCGTTTTGAACTTTTAAACACTATACTATCTGCACATTACTGTACTATTTGCAAAAGCGTTGCAAAGATCCACTTTAAAAGGGCATTATTATAGCAAGCATCACTTTAAATGCTCCGTTTTAGAATTTGTGAATATTTCTACTTTAAAAATTTATTTTCTTCTGTTAGTGAAACATTCAAGGATATTATATTATCGAAAGTTGTTTAATTGCAAGTAGAAGCTTAGTTGAGATGGAACATTTTTCATTTTTAAAGTCTAATTGCATGCAATTACATGTATTTGTGAAAGTGTAGAAAAGTATAATGACAGCATGAACGAAAAAAAAAATTTTTTTTTTCAATTTCCATCAAATTAACACGAGCTGTAAGGGATGTCAGGATGTCTTTGTGTAATAAAAGTGCAGCGGAAGTGTTGTATGAAAAGAAACAAAATTGAAAACTGCTGATGCGTTTGATGACACACCTTTATGTGATTTTTTTTTTGAACTTTCGTTTTCATAAGATGGAATGATGAATAATTGAGAAATATTTTCAACGATCCATTTTGTTTTATGTCTTCCATTAAATTCAGTTTTATTTTTTTCATTTCACTTTTTGTGTAAATTTTCAAAAACTTTTTTGCACCGGTGATTCATCTACTTGCATATGTTTGGGGTGATTGAAGCAACATGCATGCAAATTAGCATTGTTGGAATTGTTCTTTTTATTTTTACGCTGCTGTTATTGATCCATCATCGTTCATGCATTTTGAACCAAGTGGACATTGAATAAAATCAAAGTCCATTGTGTATAAGTAGTTGTGTAGGAGGAATTTTTAGATCAAGGACTGTTTACGAGAAGAAAGAAGGTAATTCTCTCTACTTGTCTATTCAAAGCAGACGATGAGGTTATCTTTTTTTTTATTGTCCTTCTATTTTTCAAAATGCATGGATAATAATTTAAATTTAATAAAAACAAGGTAAATGACCGGATAAACAGCAGTATGTTTTTTTTATCCAGAGCAAGAGGAAGAGAGAGGGAGAGAGGGAGGGGGGAGGGAGTGTCAATAAGAGGTAGGAAATGAGAAAGTTTGATTTCTGTTTAGCCGGCTTGCTTGAACTGGTTGGCTTGATTTGGGTAGGCTTTTTGTTTCTTAGGCTGCCGTTTGGAACTAGTTTCAGCTTTGCACTGCCTTCTTTCATGCAACGCCAACCAATGCGGGGTTCCAGTCGGTCATTTGCGCAATAGGCGTGCGTTTAAGTTGCGCTCTGATTATTCAACGTCACCTTAAACACGCGGCGTGTGTATCACTTTTTAATGCTAACTTCTTTTCTCTTTCTCTCTCTCTATTTCTCTTTATTTCTCTCATCTGGCTCTATAACTAACTGTTCTTGTTCATTTTTGTAGCTTTTCCATTCTGCCGCTGAAACTGCTGCCCAAGCTGTGATGAGGTAGGTGATTTTGTAGATTTTGCATTTTAAAAATGTTATCATAATTTTTGATTATCATTTCAGCTCATCAAATTTAGTCTATGCTGTTCCTGTTAAATCTCAGTATGATTCTTCATGGACACGTGATAGTGGTTTAGAGATGAAGTATATTTTGTTGTTTATTTGATTATCTCTGGTTATATCTATTTATGGAGAAATTTGTATGAATTTTTAGAAAAAGTGTCGAAGAATCGAACAGTATCAATTGTGTTGAAGGTGAGCTTGTGTTGTGTAATAAAAGTATATTTATTATTCATTTTTCAATTCGTTTGAATTTGGTATATTTTCAGCAGTACTTCAGCAACAACAAGGAGTTGAATCGATGTCGTCGTCTTCTTCGCCGCAGACGGTTCCGAAGAGGACCGTCGTTCCTGTATATCCGTTTCAACCGCAAGCGCATCAAAGGCAATCGTCGTCGGACGAATGCTTTGTGCCAGTGTTGAAGCCAGGAGATGCACCGCCGGTTCCGAGAAAGCCGATCATTGTAAACGTTGACTGTCAAGAGTGGGAATCAAGTCATCATCTGAAAGCTGAGAAAGAGTTGTGCGCTGAAGGGGACGACTGCGGATACGACGAAGGCGACGCTCTGTGCAAGCCTCTGGATGTTATATTGTCGACACTGATGAACAACGCCTTCGGCTTGGCCAAGCCACTGCGTCGCGGTACGGAGCTGAACGACGCCGACAACACTTTGATCAGGCCCAGTTTCGTTGAAAATCCGATCTCGGTGCAGAACACGGCCGAACTTGAAAAAGAAAAGGTATGTATGCTTGTATTTATTTTGGTTTTTCTTGTATATGTTTGTTAAAATTAAATTTTTTAAAATTGTTCGTTATTTGCATTTGAAGGACACAGAATAGAATGAAGCCTTTTGCTTAAGCACGTTTTGCAAATTATAATTTTTTACGTTTACTTTTTTTTCTCTTCAATTCTACTTCCGTTTAAGCTTCATCTGCCGGAATGCAGTCGTTTTTTTCTAAATTATTTTTTATACCATACTCATTTTAACATTTTGCCGGCAATATGTATGTTGTTTTGCGCATACCGTTGGCTGTGCTCGAAACTGTGACAAATTATGAGAATAATAGGATCTGTATGCGGTCGAATGCAATTGCAGTGCACCACTTTCTATTGTCGTTGCAACAGTTACAACAATAATTGAACAACATCATTGCACTTTGAATAATGCGACGACTATTTATTTGTTTATTTATTTATTCAACAGTGCTTTTCTTTTGAAAAATTTGCAATTTTTATTATTTATTTTATTGAAATTGGATGATTGAATTTTTCGTTTTTTATTGAAGCATTTATTTTACTTTAAAATTTAAAAAATGAATCAGTTTCAAGTTTAAACTGGTTATTTTATCAAATTAGTAGAAGGGGAGAAAACGTTTAGATTGATTGAAATAGAAATTTATTTTACAACGAAAAAAAGCTTTTCTTCATTGCATGCTGAATAGCAACGATAATAATAATAATAATAATTGTAAATGCTTGGAAACTGAATATAAACAGTTATAATAGGTAGAGAATATGTGCCATTGTTAACAATACAACCTCGTAAATTGAGTTTGATTGCTTTTGAAGAAGTTAACGGATAACAATGGATGACAAACAAGTGCTGCTGTGCTTGTTTTTCAATTGCTATTTTTATTTATTTCACTTATTTATGTTTATGATGATTGAGATTACCATCGTAGAGCATTTGAAATCCAAAGATTAATAATGATAATGATCATTTCAGTTCGACTTGATCAGTCGTCTCAGTCGAAAGTTGAAAGTGCTGAAAGAGGAGAAAGGGTTATTGAAGAAGAGATCAAAACCCAACGAATCCATGCGAACTGAATTTGTTGGCTGTGATCGCCCGCCGTTGGGACAACGTTT
>NW_003526943.1:4763745-4765788 GCF_000181795.1 Trichinella spiralis | reverse complement strand
TTTTGTTCATGTTAATTATCAAATAACTACAGTAGGAAAAAATTTTTATTTCAAGTTGATTATAAGCGAAATGTAGTCGATGATATTTAAAATTCTTTTTCACGAAATTTCTCATTTTCATACTGCTAATACATATTGTGTTTTGAAAAAAATGATATTTTTTTGTCAACGTAAAGTCGGTGACGGCGCCTCATCTATTCCACGGTAAATAGTTATTATGTAATTTCTATTGTCATTTGTTTTCATTGAATTTTTATGCGATTTGAACTAAAATGAGCGAACATTGTTCTTGTGCTTGTTAAAAATTATTAAAATATGCTGTACAGATGATCTTTTTAAAGTATGGTTTTTAAGAAATCGTGTCCAATAAATATAATTCCAAATCAGTGCTGTTTATTTTAAATTGCTTTCCGTTACATAGCGCTTTATAGAAGAGATACCAATGATGAATAATTGTATATATATTTTATTATGTATTGTATATTTACTTCAAAAATTGCGTTTGCTGTAAAATTTCCTCAACTCTTCAGTTAATGAGTTTGATCTCTTTATTGTGCTTATAATATTTACAGAAATTCCAAAATAAGTTGTAAATACTGTTCAATCCTAACTAAAATAAAGGAAAAGAAGCTGTTTTAAAAACGAAATAAATATGAAAAGTATTTTCGACGTTGAAATTCATGTTTAATTTTGTGTAATGTTGTTCTCTGTTGAAATTACCATTTTACTTAGTTTAAGGAAATGGTTCTCCGTGTGCATAACACAAAATGGTTTACGTATTAAATTTCTTTTAGTTCCTTTTCAATTAAAGCTGCTGATACATTTGAAATACTGTAAGTTAATAAACGGCAGGTTCTATTTAGAAATTGCATTTGTATTAATTTTTTTATTTTATTATCTTATTATCTTTTATTAATTATTGAAATTATCTTATCAAATTATTAATTAATTCGATATAATTTTGCGAATACTGTTGAGAAATATATAGATTTTCAAGAACGAGCGTTTGTTGCGATGTAGTTTCAAAGTGAACTAATGAGCATGTCGTTATTAATATCTACTTGCAAATATAAGCAGACTGATAGGAAATATTTATTTCCAAATTTTTATTATGTATGTTGTTTTTTAACAGTCTGCTTTTATACAGAAATACAAGAAAAGCTAATCCTGATTTTAAAAACCAGTGGACAGTTGCTGCAATGTAAGGCACATCTGTTATCAGACAGGCATTTGATTAGCTATAGCCATAATGCTGAAGTGTTTAGTGTGCATTTTATTTGCATTCATAGCAAGTTTCTTCGTTATTTTTGTTTGTTTTTTAACGTCATAGGGGTAGGTGGGATGTTGAAATACATCCTTCCTATTGAATAATTTTAATTTTGAATTTTGTGTGTTTTGCATTTGATAGATTTTGCTTTTTCGCTTAAATTTTCGTTTTCTTTTTTGGATAACGATATGCTTGGCTTTAGAATAGTCTGTAAGTGAATAGTGAAGCATTTTTTAAGCGATTGTGAAATTGCTTTACCCTGGAACAGTGAAGCCGCGCTGCTTACTCTTTTTGTTGAAGAATTCCACTAAAGGTTATACTACTTGTGGCACTTTGTCCCTAGAATTGACATCGTCCTTGGACTGTTTTCTTGTTTACGCCCCATTCTGCGTCGATTACTTGTTAGAAAAATCTGCATTGCGAATCATTTGCATTGCATTTGCAGCATTCAACCCGAGCAGCTGCATAGATGCAAACTGTTAATAAATATTGTAGCAGTGTATTTTTTTAAGGTTTTATTTTATGAATTTGGAATGAATCATATTAGCGAAAGCAATTTTTAGTAAAATTCAACCCTTCCGAACTACTTTTAAATACAGATGATCAAATATTTACATTTTATTTGTTTGGATTACAGTATGGCACAATATTTTTACGCTATAATTATCTATCCTGCTATATAACTAATCGGGTTTTGATTTACTCATCATGCCGAGTCAACAGTTAATACTTCATCTACAGAGGTAAAGATAATATGGTCCGCGAATCTCTCATGA
>NW_003526943.1:4755702-4762470 GCF_000181795.1 Trichinella spiralis | reverse complement strand
TTTACAAATACCATGCTACTTGGCTATGCGTATTCTAGCAATGAACATATTTAATGAAATTTTTTCATATCGAGCTGCCAAAATGTTAGAGTCAATAGATTATTAGTTGAAATTGCTTTATTGTGAAATTTGAAAATTTGAATATCATTTAAAATGTCAATTATGAATGAAGTGATGTTGTCATTTTTAGCATTCTTTATTTCCAATTTCTTATCCATTAACAATTCGACATGATGCAAATTTGAGAATTTTGCTATTTTTAAGTACAATTTTGTTTTTAATCAATCTTATATGATGAAATGCAAAAGTAATAATATTTATGAAAGTACATGTTGATTGGGGAGATAAGCAGCTGTTGTTTACACGGAAATTGATGAATTGCATGTACGACACGAAATAAGTGGAAATACGATGTGCATTGCTTCTGACGATGTCATTTTTCAAATAGACACTGATAAAGACTATGATGTATTGCAAAAGTTAGATCCAGGGCAGATTGATTGGCCAATTAATAAAATTGTTTTGGATCTGGTTTTATTCAGTTTTTTTGTCCATATGTATTCATGAGCAATTTTCCGTTGTTCTCTAGAATGCCACTGTGTTGCTTGAATGGAAAAAAGCAGGTTAATTTAAAATGCCGCTGTTGTCAGCCTCGCATTTCATAATATACTTTATCACTGATTTGGTCCTTGGATCTGTTTTTTTCTCTTTCTTTCACAATCGTCTGTGTTCACACTCACTGCATGATGCACTACTGGAGAAAATTGTTCTACACCAGATCAGGTAAAACTGTTTTCCTGGCCTTTTATAACCTGACAAACATTGCCCATCGTGCGGACCCCTTTCTACCTTTCGTTGTATTCTTGTACAAACTTTGCTTTTGTTTGAACAAGCCCAAACATTCTCTCTCTCTATATATATGTACATATATATGCTTTCTCAAAGTTTGTAAAAGAACACACACACACGGCAAGCAGGCGAAATAACTTTTCCATCTTTGTTGGTATTACCAACATTATGTTTTTTTTCATTTTTCATTTTTGCAAAAGTTGATGCAGGTATTCATCATATTATGATATACAGTATTACAAGCTTATTTATTTTTACTTCAACTGCTAAATCGACATCACAATAAATGATGACGTTGCGATGATGCTTTCCGCGTAGGTGGTAACTTTCCTGATTTTCTCTTTGAACTTGTCAGCCGCTGTTTTCATGCGTATAGTTGGTTGTATTTGTCAAAATGTGCTTGCTTATTTAAGCTAGTTTCTTTGTCAATCCCATTGCAATATTTTTGTCCTGAGATCTTCATGCTTCTTTTCTTTGCAATTCACAACTGTACGTTGTCAACTGAATGAGGATCAGTGAAGAATTCAATGGAAATTTAAGTAAACAGCATTTTCCTGCTTTTCAGCGTCATTCTTACTTAGCTGCTTCACCTGTGACAAAGCGCGATGTTTGATGAATCATCTCAGCTGATTTTTTTTTCTTTTTTTAAATTTTGCTCTTTTTAGTGCTATACCACGTGAAATGCTTTCTTCAACATTGATCAGCAAACGCTGATTGTAAGCAAGGTATGCAATTTTGAATTTTTTATTTTATGCAAATGTTGTTTACTGTTTCTATAAAGTAATTTTCGTGTTTTGTTTTTGTGAATTTCAAGGAAATTCAATCATTCATCATTTTCAATTAACATCATTTTGCAGATCATAATAATAATTATTTATTATCAAATTAGAAATTCATTCATTTCTCCTATGACAGAGTATCACATAAGCAGGTTTTGATGCATCTGATTTTTGCAAATAATAAATTCAGTGTCAACCTCGAGTCAACGCAACATTCATATCAGTCGTAGAATGCACAGCTGAGATGCAGCTGAGTTGTATTCCAGAACATGTGCAGCTCAATTTTAATGCATTTTTATTTACTTTTGAAATGGTATTCTTTGGGTTATAGAATTTAATGTCTTGCTGAAAATAACTGCGCAAACAACAGAGATTGCATTCATTTGCTTTAAATGATTCAATGCAAAAAAATAATTCAGATAATTATCTTAAAAATTTTTGCAATGAAACAGTTTTGCTGTCATACATTGTTTATTTATTTTAAAGATCTTCTTATCTGATAAGTTTTGAAATGTTTGACAAAAGTGTGTACAAATTTATGTATAAATTGTATCTATCATTTAATGTTAAACATTTTCTCTATTTCAAGAAGGTTTACGAGCACCAATTTCTACATTAAGAATAATTTATTTTAGCAATATAAATTTCAGTATTGTAAAGTATTGTAAAATTGTATGTTCAATTTTCTCTTCATGTTGATGAAAATATAATTCTTAAATACTGTTTGACTTTTAAGCCCATTCAATCAGTTAAAGAACGTCAAGTTTATCAGTTTAAAATGCTGTACTGTACTGTACTGTACAATGAAGTGAAACTGTAAATATTTGTGGTTATTTATATGTACAGTATAATTATTAAAAACAGAAGTAATGATTGTACTGTTAAAGCAAAAATAGCACAAACATGTCACGTTTATTGTGATTTGTAAATCTCTGGTTTAGTAAGTCAATTACATTTGTAAATGACAATTTTCAAAAAACAGAAAACCTTGCATTTTTTGCTTTCAATTGTTTTCTCATAATTGTAAGAAGGTGGTTGTTACTATATTAAAAATAACATTAAGTTTTGCTTTAAAGTAATTTTTCTCTATTTTGATAAAGCGTTTTCATTACTGAAATCAAAAAAATGTAGCTTTACATTTTTAATAACTGCATTAACTATTTTTTAAAATAAATGAAAATTATTTGTTTATTTGTACTGCTTCAAAATCCCTTTTTATTTCATATGATAGCGCACAATTTGTAAATTATTATTTTAAATTTTTTTCACATAATTTTAATTGTTGCTTTATAACATAGCAAAAAAATAAGCGATATTTTGTGTTCACCGAGTGGGTGGGAAGTGCAACAGCATAAATTCGACTTCTTGTTTTTTTTATTCACACTATAACAGAGTTTGTGCTATGTTATTCGTAGATATTTGTTCAATGAATAAGCTGCGCATTGGAATGCTTAAGAAAAAGCTTTCAGGTTGGTCATGAAGGTGTGTTTGCATTGTCACTTTGTATTGACATAAGAAAATTTTTTTTACACGAGGTCACTCTGACAAATGGAAAAAAAATTTTATTGCTGTATTTTGATTTTATGTTTCATAAATTTGATTTTATTTTTAGTTTTTGAAATGGTTTGAGAAACAAAGCAAATAATATATCATTGTCTTTAAAAAATAGCAATTAGCGGCTGCTGTATGCTTCAGACAGATGCTTGTGTTTGCAAAACATCATAGTTTAGTTTGACAGTGCTACAATTGGAAAATATCTGAAAATTTATTAAATCGCAAAAAAGAAACCTAGTCAAATATTTTTCACTTTCAATAAAATATTAAAGCATTACAAGTTCAATTTTTTTGTAATTATCATTATTATGCCGTGAGAATAGAGAATGATACAATATTTGTAATAATAAACTTGTGGATAAATTTATAATTGTCTTTATACTTTTCCTTATCAATTTATTGTTCATTATTTGCATAACTCTGACAAATGTTAACTATTTAATAGCTGGTTGAAGCAGTGACAAGCAAAATAGTACAAATTCAAAATACGAGTCCTTTATTTCAGATATTCATTAAGTATTATAGAAAGTGAATTTCTTTTTCCTGATATCTATATTTATGAATTATTATGAATGAATTTTCATAAAGTGGCACATTCAATAAAGTCGTTATTTGACATGAATTATTACATCCATGACGTAGAATATTACTGGTGAAAGGGGAATTTTTATTCAATTGCAATATGAAAAAAATAGAGTACGCTTATATTAAATTGTTCTACTTATGAATGGGGAAATTTTGTAGGAAATTGAGGTATAATTACTTAATTTTTGACATTGCATTCAGAGAATTAAAAATTTGAACAAAGTGAATAAGAAGAGTTCCATTTTGGTGTTGGCAAATGCGGTAGTGATTTTGGTTTCAATGTATTTGACTAGTATTATTTATTCAACGTGCGTACAATCAAGTGAATCTCTCTTTTCTCAAGATGTACCAATTTTTGCGCATAATTGTTTTGAATTTAAATGGAGAAAAAAGAATTTAATTTTAAAGCTGTTGAAACATCATTTTATGCAATATGAATATGTTGGCTTGGTTATTGCTGTTGGTAGTGGTGAATATATGATTGTTGAAGCTCTATATTCCGGTTGTTGGGATTTTCTTTGAGTTCGTTGAGCCGTTGAACGCCGGTCAACAACGCCTGCTTGTTAGCTTGGCTTGATGAACGGTTTTGAAAGCCGGTTCTGGTCTTTGTCAACTCAAACATTCTATTCAGTCATATATATATATACAGGCTGCTTTTTGACCTCGCCGCATCATCATCATCATCATCAGCAGCAGCAGCAGCAGTGAAATGGAAAAGCGATCAAGTGAATAAGTGTAGAAATGAAAATTGTCAACAGATGGCCTCGCAATCGCACAACAATGAGCAACCATGCGTTGGTTTTAAGATTCAGCAGAGTTTAACCAGCTGTGCTGGTGGTGTACACAGCGTCGGTGCAGTGCGGATCAGACGACTGTGTGCAGCCAGTACAGTTGACTGGACTGGTTGAAAATTTGTCACTGACTGTATATAAAATTTATTATTATCATTATACGACGAAAAAGAAGTATAAGAAGAAGAATAAGAAGAAAAATTACAAGATGAAGCTATTCAAGAAACGAGGGGTTAGCTGCTTTTCTTTCACACCATTTTCAGGTTTTTCTCAAAGGACGGTCAAGCAATGGCCGGCTAACAGGCCTACTTGGCTGCGTACGGTGTTTACGGTCCGGCGAATAGACTCTATAGAGGTATTGAGAGGGATTTGAAATGTTGCATGCAACTGGAAAAGGATGACGACCATTGTTTGATCTGTTGCTCTTCACCTTCCAATGACCTGGAGGTGAGACCAAGCTGCGGAACAAACTTGACTCCACTAGGTTGGGCAGGGCGGAAGAGGTTCAAGCCATAAGCTGACCTTGTTTGCTCATGTATCAGAAGGAACGTTTCAGGAACTTCAAGCATGTCCGCATATTGGAACAATCATTATAATCATTTTCAATTTGTTATTATTATTATTGTTATTATTAGTAATTATTATTATAATTATATTTAGAGCTTCTCGATGATGCATGGAACAGAACAAGAGTCGACTGACGAAGAAACGACGCTGAGAATGTTCAGATCATTGGGCTCCGGTTCTACTCCGGGTAAAATATACAAAAAATCACCAGCACTGAACGGGTCAAGAAGGCGCAGCGATAGCAATGAGTTGGGTTCATTTCCACAAAAATATCTGCGCATTTATAAGCGATTGGCAAAAAGCGGTCGCACGGATTCCTCCGCACCGCCAGCAATGCCTGAACCCGATTATATGGACAATGTCGAAGATACCCCCTCACCTGACTGTGATGAGGCAAAATTTGGCTTGGATTCAGGCTTGGAATCCGAAAGTTCATCAAGCTCTTGTACAGGTTTTAACACATCCGAATTGGACGGCAGTGCTGTACCATGCCGCTGGCAACTACCCAGTTCAAGTCTTTACAACGGTATGTTTTTCTTCTCATAGATTTTATTTCCCCTTTTTTCATACAAATTCTTATTTTTGCGCAATTTTTTAATTATGGAAAAAAAGAAGCACAATTTTTTGCATTATAATTGAATGATGTATTTGGATAGAGTTTTGAACTTTAACAGCAACGACGAACAGTTTTAAAAAATTGTTATTCATAGAATTTCTTTTCAAATTGCGAAGCTATTCATAAATGTGTGAAGTGTTTGCTTCATTCTTGCTCAAGAGTACTTTTGAGTCGAAGCACTGTAAAACACAACTTCCTGTTTGTTGCTGTTTTCAGCAGTATTTCCTGATTTAATTCTTATAATTTAGCAATTTAATATAATTTATTAATTTTCAACAACACTTGCAATAACCAGGCAGGAATAATTCTATAGAAACAAGCATTCTATACAATATATATTTTCTGATAATAAGAAATGCTTTTTATTGTTGAAGTTGGATTTTCTTATCAACTTTAATTCTGCTTGTAATGTAATATTTCAATTTTAAAAAATATAAAATGTTTTAAGAGGAGAAAGTAAATTATGAAAGGCTATTCATTTCGCGTTGTCATCATCGACTTGAATAATAGTTGTACATTAAGATATATGTTAAACACTGCAAATAATAAAAGGGTGACATTTTGAAAATATTTTACTTGAAAAGTTGTTTAAACTGCGAACCAACATCATTGTTTCGTAAAAATTAAAATTGACTTGTTTTGTGTGATTTTTACCTAACAAACAACTGAAACTGCAAGCAAAATAAGTGTCATTAGCAAATAAGAAGGCTAATTACACAAGAGCGTTAATAATGTTTATTTGAATTTATTCGAACAATTATTGTATTCCGCTTGTATATTTCAAAATCTGATGATCAGCACATCAAATGAATTTATGTAATGTGCAAATCAACATCAGTTAAGCGTAGATAATTTGCTGCATAACTTTACTTCATGTTAAAAAGTTCATGAATTTGGAGAAATATGTCGGGGGGAGTGCTAGCTTTTTTCTCGCGTGTATCATATTTTGAATACCTCATGCGCTTTGAGATGAGCATGGGGTACCAGGGTAGTTATTCTGACTTACCGAACATTTAACAATTAAGTA
>NW_003526943.1:4640669-4755692 GCF_000181795.1 Trichinella spiralis | reverse complement strand
TTTTATTAGAAGAACAATACCAATCAGGCAGTGGAATTACAAACCTTCATATCAATATATTTAACAACTTTACTTAGGAAAGTTAGGAAATCATTAAATGATTCCCATGAAGTTCAATTCTTCTAATAGGAAAAATTAAAATTAAAAATCGAATAGACGTACTGAACGATTAAAACATATAGTGTAATAAGTCCCGGTTTAATTCTTGTCCATAACATGCTTACAATATGAAATTATTTGGTATTGAAAGATATCTCTGTTTTTTTTAATTCAGTGCAAATACTGAAGAGATCCACAAGTAGCACACAAATTGCGTTTTAATGAAATATTTTTTTCATTCCACATAATGTTTAATTTTTATATTCAATTTATAAATTATTTATTTATTTTTTGAGATGAATAATGCAAATTTCGCACTTCAATTCCACAAGCGCAGATCTGATTTTCGAATATCATCTTAAAATGATGCACAACTAATATCGACTAATAGCGAATAATTTAATAAATAAATGAATAACAATACTGAGAATTTTAATAATTCATGTTTTTATATGACTAAATTCAATTACAAAACCCAATTTAAAATTCAACTTTCTACTACAACAGACGAATTTCATTGAAAATGCGATTCATACCGTTCAATTCATTTTGAAGGTAACTGAAACGTGTACGACAAATATTTGTTGTACAGAATTTTTGTTTTGGAAATCGTAATGATTTCCTTTACGTTTATTATACAATCCCAAAATAAAGACACCTCTTTATTAAGGGTTTTATGTGAAGTGATTGCTTTAACATGCATATTTTTGCAAATTTACATATTTGATAAATTCAATAACGTGATAATAATCTGATTTTCATTTGTTTTACTTGCAAATAAAGTAAATGGAATTCACTATGAAAACCTTACTTAATGTTGTTATATGGTTTCAAAAGCATGTTTAGCAGAATGAACATAAACAATTATTCAATGAAAAGGCAAACAATTGCCAAAATCCTGAGGATGTTACTTTGTCATTTGTTTTCGAGTGCTTGTGAGTTTGCCTAGTTTTTATAGTACACAACTGATTTCATAAAGTAATTTCTATTGTGGATTTGACACCACCGTTACAATTGCCAAGTCAACGGAATAGATTGTGAACAATCAAACGTATACAATGTTCAGGCTGAAAATGCAAATGAGATCCAGAAATTTTTTGCGTCTCTGCATTGCTTTTGCAATCAGTTTTATTAATGAGAAGCCAGCTATTATGTATTTATGCCTTGTGGATGTGAATAGCATGAATACCGTCTTATTTTTGTGTTCGATTTGTATTATTAATATCTCATTTGATATAACGCCTTTTGGTGCAATAAAATATGGAATGATGAAAATAATTATTGTTAAAAGTGTTGATCGCTATGAAGTATAGTCTTCAGTAAGTTCATAATTTAAATGAATGGCAAAACTTCATAAATTTGGATTGAAAATGTTGGAATAACAAATATTTTCATTATTATTACTGCGTCATTATTATTGAAGTTACATCATTCTAAATGGAAATATTTGAACGAATGAAATGATATGATATTGTACGTAATCACAAGTAGAGGGTTTGAGTCAATGAGCAATTGGAGAAGGAAAACCAATAAGACAACGATACGAAGGTCCAATAGAATAGCGCGTTCAACGCGTTCTAGCAATTGCACTTGCAGAGAAGGCCTATTCTCTTAACAGTATAACCCTAACAGTATACATGAAAGAACCCAAATGTATGCCCTTGTGTTCAGATGACCTTTCTAAAATGATCTTGTGTTTCCTCAAAGGTAGTGACTGATGGTATTGTAAGTAAAATTTATGCTCAGATTCACTACCATTTTCTGGACAATACAGCAAAAATTTAAATTTTATTATTTATTTGATAATGCACTTTCAACTTTGAACATTGAAAAATTATGATAAAGAGTAATGCCAAATAAGAAACATCATTACAAAATTAAAATTAGCTATGAATTATTAGAATGAATTGTGAATATGATAAACAACAGAAACTGTTGGGTAAGAATTAAGATAATAATAAAATCATTCAAAATGATGAAGCATTTTTCATGCATTCAGTAACATTAAAACAACAAAATTTATAAATACAATTAGCACGTTTTTTTTAAATTTTCACTGGAAACAGTAAAGGTGGAATCATACTGTGACACTGGCAGACTGGAAATAATTGGAAGACTATTGAAAATAATTTCCATTTGACGTTCCCAAAACTGAGAATCCGCCTGCTGAATTTCGCCCACAAAGTCTTTATAAAATGGATGGATTTCAAGTAGGCAATTAATGCATTGAAACGCTTTCCAAAGTTTGAACATCAAGATGCTATCATAATCATTTTCAGCGAATGCCATTACTTTTATCGTGTTATTTTCTTCATGTAGCAGCTGGATACGACATTCACAAATATTTTGTATCGCTTTTACAGTTAAGCTATTAGGACCGATTATTCTTTTTGCAACATCAAATGGGTAGTGCAAAGATGAATAAATCTTCGTAGCAAATGCGTTTTCAATTTCTCCAATTTGTACAGGTGGCGGAAGATGAAGAAAGTTCTGCAGCCGTGTCAATGTTAGCAAATTCTTCATGTGATAAAGCAAAATATTTTCCTCAAGTTTTTCAAACATATCTACTATACCTACAGTGATGAATGAATTCTTCTCATTTAATGGAGCATTCAACAAATCTGCGCCACATAAATTAACGGGAAAATGAACCTTCAACATTTCAGCTCGAGTTGCATAGAATTTCAAATCCTTTAATTGAACTGCATTCACCATGTCTTCGTCAGAAGAAAACGATTTTAGCAAGCAATTAATACATTTAAATGCTCTCCAAAGCTTGAATTTCACAATACTTTCAAAATCACGCTCGACGAATACTTCGATTTGTAGCGCATAGACTTCTTTCCAACGCAGTCGGATGCGGCATCCACAAACTGTTTGAATCACTTTCACAGTTAAACCACGAGGACCAATTATTCTGCCTGAAATATTAAATGGAAAGTCGAGAAGTGAATAGATCTTCTTAGCATATCCATTTGTAACTCTACCACTCGCTGCTGGTGATGGAATGCTGAAAATATCATGGAACATTGGCAATGCTAGCAAGTTGTTCATGTGACTGGTCAGCATTTGCTTTTCCAATACTTTAAGCATTTCCACTGAAAATCGTTTACCCACTGAGTAATGGTTACTTGAAACAGCACTTACATCATTTATATCAGAATGACAATGCTGCTGAATGATAAAGAATTTTATGATGATTTCAACCTGGCTTTCATAGAATTTGAAATCATCAGATTGAATTACTCGCACCATATCTTTTCCTGAAGGATCCATGCGAAGCAAACAATAAATGAGCTGAAATGCTTTCCAAATTTTGAACTTCACAATGCTCTCGTAATCTGGTTCAACGAATATCTGGATTAGCAGTAAATTATATTTTATGAAATTCAACTCGATGCCACATCCACATAATAGTTGAATAGCTTTCACAGTGCAACCACGCGGGCCAATTATTCTGCCTGTCATATTATACGGCAAACCTGCAGTTGAATAGCATGTTTCTGCGAACCCTTTCTTAATTTGTCCACTTGGTTCAGGCGTCGGAATCTGAATAATGTGCTGAATCATTGGCAATGCAAGCAACTTGTTCACATGATGAAGCAGAATGTGTTCTTCAACATTAATTATCAGCTGTGTGATGAACTGCTCGGTGGAATCCTCATCGACTTGCTTTACTGTTTTGCTCAGCTGACTTAACGAAGACATACTGCTGTTGTGATAATTGAAAGAATGAGAGAATGATCTTTGTGACTTCAATCAACCTATTTTATATATCCATAGCCCAACTTTAAAACTGCTGCTTTTAAAGTGAATGCTTAAAGTTCAGTTTTGTTTAAAGTGTTATGGTTTTAAAAGTAGGTCATTCTTAGGAGTTATAATTGAAAAGATTTTTAATGTGAATATTGTTATTGTGAACAATTTTATTACATCAACTTATCAGAATCCTGTTCTATGAACTGATCCACGATTTGTACCATGTTGGTGATGCTGTTCTTAAGGAATTTTGCTGTTAGAATTTTCTCAAAGGTATATCCTATTTTGAATCAATGACTGCTGGTTGATTATCAGTGCACAGCTCTTTCTGCTGGTCGTTTCAAATCATCATTGTCGTTGTGAAATATTGAACAGAACACACCAAAATTATATGATCAAATATATGAAAAGTAGCAGAATCCAAACCAAGAATAATTTCAATACTTACTGGTACCCCATTTGGAACGTTGAGGGTAACTTTAACTGCTACCGTGGCAGAATGCATAGCGACTCCATACCTGGTCAATTGTTTTAATGTATTCTGTTGCTATTATACAGAATAATCCAATTCATTCATACTCTTTGTCATAAGTCAAGCCACACCGGGAACTCCAGTTAACGCCTTTACGTCAAATTGAACTAACACAATAAATTGTGTTGAATCGAATACTAGACCGTATATCTAATTTGCATTCACTTATCGGTCACAATCGAAAATTTGGAAAAAACGCTTTCCATCTTCCAAAAATAGCTAAGGTTATAGTGCGTATAAAAAGTGTATATATTGTGTAAAGCGTGATGAGTTTTGATATAAAATTTTTGCAATGATATTTGTTTATTTCTATTATAAAGTATCATTTATTCTGACAAGCTGTTTTGGCAAATTTCTCATGAAATCCACGGCTGCATATAATTGAAAATTTCATTACATCTAAATTGCACAATATTAATTGCACTCATGAAGCAACCAATAAAAATTTACTACAATTTTCAAAATCTATGCCATTTGTATTATATATCGTATAAAAAGATATCACAAAACTATTCCAATAAATACAGAGAATACTAACATAAATTTGACATGGGTTGTGTAATTATTTTATTTCCATTTCGCATTTATTTCTATCGAAAACTACTACATTCAAAGTGAACTTGTATAGAAGCACCCAATGACGTCTGAGAAAAACGAAAGAAAATTGAAAAAGCGAAATTTGGTTTTAATACAAATCTAAAGCGATCATAAAGCTTACATGTACATTAATCGATAAATTCATGAGTTATGAAAATTATCAAAAATTTTTATATGCGCTTTTAAATGCGGGCGAGGAGCTACCTCAGTTACATAGCCCGGAGATACCATTTTCAACATTTCACGCCGGCAAAGGATCACGCGCACAGCCGTATCCCGCCGTTATTGTTATGAACAATTTTATTACATAAACTAATCATAGTGATTCTCAATAACTATTAATGCTGTTTTCGTTTGCTATTTAAATATTCATCACTAACAATTACGATTATAATTGCTGTGCTATTTTTTTACTGTCCAACATATTGTTTCTACCATTTATTACTGATTAAATAGAATATTAGCAATTTATGGTAAAATTGCTACATGTAATTATTTTTTGTAAATATTGCTTTATCAGTATTATTTATATTGTTCTTCTCATATCTTCCTCATATCATTTGTTTTGTAATTATTCAGCAGTTATGGTTACTTTTCTTTGTACTAGCCTACTCCGTTTGACGCTCTGGTTCAGTTCCTGAAAAAAAAGCTTTAAGCAAAACAGCATTGTACCAGGACATTATAGCATGTGCTTACAATACATTCATTGATTCTAACAAAAGTCAGAATTTCCACAATAAAATTTATTTGAAATATTTATAAAAATGTTCACTTACTATACTGATAATGTTAATAATCATTTGCATAATGGACAAGCCATTGATTCCCCAATGTTGGGTTTCTTGGTGATGAAATCATCAAGTGTTTACTGTCACACCTTACGTTTTCTCTCATGTTGAATTTCTTGATAACAAGATATTATTTCAAGAACATCCCGACTTGCTTTGGAGCTTCTTTGCAACTCATGAACAAAATCCTGTTCTATGAAGTGATCTATGATTTGTGTAACGTTGGTGATGCGGTTCTTAAGGAATTTTGCTGTTAGAATTTTCTCAAATGTATATCCTCTTTTGAATCAATGACTGTTGGTTGATTATCAGTGCATAGCTCTTTCTGTTGGTTGTTTCAAATCATCATTGTCGTTGTGAAATATTGAACAGAACACACCAAAAATATATGATCAAATATATGAAAAGTAGCAGAATCCAAACCAAGAATAATTTCAATACTTACTGGTACCACATTTGGAACGTTGAGGGTAACTTTAACTGCTACCGTGGCAGAATGCATAGCGACTCCATACCTGGTCAATTGTTTTAAGGTATTCTGTTGCTATTATACAGAATAATCCAATTCATTCATACTCTTTGTCATAAGTCAAGCCACACCGGGAACTCCAGTTAACGCCTTTACGTCAAATTGAACTAACACAATAAATTGTGTTGAATCGAATACTAGACCGTATATCTAATTTGCATTCACTTATCGGTCACAATCGAAAATTTGGAAAAAACGCTTTCCATCTTCCAAAAATAGCTAAGGTTATAGCGCGTATAAAAAGTGTATATATTATGCAAAGCGTGATGAGTTTTGATATAAAATTTTTGCAATGATATTTGTTTATTTCTATTATAAAGTATCATTTATTCTGACAAGCTGTTTTGGCAAATTTCTCATGAAATCCACGGCTGCATATAATTGAAAATTTCATTACATCTAAATTGCACAATATTAATTGCACTCATGAAGCAACCAATAAAAATTTACTACAATTTTCAAAATCTATGCCATTTGTATTATATATCGTATAAAAAGATATCACAAAACTATTCCAATAAATACAGAGAATACTAACATAAATTTGACATGGGTTGTGTAATTATTTTATTTCCATTTCGCATTTATTTCTATCGAAAACTACTACATTCAAAGTGAACTTGTATAGAAGCACCCAATGACGTCTGAGAAAAACGAAAGAAAATTGAAAAAGCGAAATTTGGTTTTAATACAAATCTAAAGCGATCATAAAGCTTACATGTACATTAATCGATAAATTCATGAGTTATGAAAATTATCAAAAATTTTTATATGCGCTTTTAAATGCGGGCGAGGAGCTACCTCAGTTACATAGCCCGGAGATACCATTTTCAACATTTCACGCCGGCAAAGGATCACGCGCACAGCCGTATCCCGCCGTTATTGTTATGAACAATTTTATTACATAAACTAATCAAAGTGATTCTCAATAACTATTAATGCTGTTTTTGTTTGCTATTTAAATATTCATCACTAACAATTACGATTATAATTGCTGTGCTATTTTTTTACTGTCCAAAATATTGTTTCTACCATTTATTACTGATTAAATAGAATATTAGCAATTTATGGTAAAATTGCTACATGTAATTATTTTTTGTAAATATTGCTTTATCAGTATTATTTATATTGTTCTTCTCATATCTTCCTCATATCATTTGTTTTGTAATTATTCAGCAGTTATGGTTACTTTTCTTTGTACTAGCCTACTCCGTTTGACGCTCTGGTTCAGTTCCTGAAAAAAAAGCTTTAAGCAAAACAGCATTGTACCAGGACATTATAGCATGTGCTTACAATACATTCATTGATTCTAACAAAAGTCAGAATTTCCACAATAAAATTTATTTGAAATATTTATAAAAATGTTCACTTACTATACTGATAATGTTAATAATCATTTGCATAATGGACAAGCCATTGATTCCCCAATGTTGGGTTTCTTGGTGATGAAATCATCAAGTGTTTACTGTCTCACCTTACGTTTTCTCTCATGTTGAATTTCTTGATAACAAGATATTATTTCAAGAACATCCCGACTTGCTTTGGAGCTTCTTTGCAACTCATGAACAAAATCCTGTTCTATGAAGTGATCTATGATTTGTATAACGTTGGTGATGCGGTTCTTAAGGAATTTTGCTGTTAGAATTTTCTCAAAGGTATATCCTCTTTTGAAGCAATGAGTGCTGGCTGATCATCAGTGCCCAGCTCTTCCAGTTGTTTCAAATCACTATTGCTAAGGCCGTCGTTGTGAGATGATGAACAAACACAGCACACCTAAAATGTATGATCAAAATATAAAAACTAACAGAATCCAACCCAGATACCGTATATGACTGATAGAATGTACCCATTAACTCAAGCAGTGTGATGTAACAAAATCATTTCAGTACTGTTAATAATATTTAGCTAAATTTACCTCTTTAATGAGAAATGAGTCACGTGACATGCCAAAAAAAAGAGTTAAGCAAGGTATGCTTGTATATATATAGAATAGTCACAGATCCTTCGTAAAATTGTTGTTATAACAAATTCGTTTCATTTTTATAAGAAATGTCATAAACACTCACGCTAGAGAAACAACGAGAAATTTTAAATTGAACACAAACCACTGAAAAAAATGCTTCACCACTGCTTCACTGCAAAGTTCATAAGCATTTTTATTCAACAAAATGCTTTTCAAAATTTTGCTTTTCATTCCATACAAAGTGCTTAAATGAATCTTTTGCCATTGCACAAATAAAACTGTACCCATTTTACAGCTCCTCTTCAAAGTAATTGTTATGCTTGCTACACGGCAATTGTGGAAAAAGTAAAATTATACATTTGTATTAACAAACACCTCACCGATTACCGTTGTGAAAAACAACGTCAATCCAAAAAGACAGTTTTGAAAATTGTCCACGAAAACAAACGAAAACTGCTTATAGTAAATAATATATCACGATGCAGTCAGTTGTATTCAAAAAATGATAAAACAGAATCCAGTTTCTTTAAACCAAACTTCAACATACAAATAATACGTACATGTATGAAATATGGCGCAACACAAAAAAAAACAACTTGAAAACAGGAAAACTGTAATAATACGCAAACAATTTACTATTGGATAAACAAAAGAAATGATTCAAAAATATGGTAAACAACTTTCCATCCAAACTGGAAAGTGAGCTTTCTTTGTTCTGAAATTTACGGTTACTTAATGAATAATGAATAATTAATAATACGGCAATGAATGTCGGTGAATTATTTCGCTTATTTGTACAAAAAGTTATTTAAAGAAAAGTATAATATATAAATAAATAAATATATAAATAAATATATATATATATATATATATATATCAATAGATAAAAATAAATTCAAATTAATAACGGAATAATAAATTGTTCCAGATGTTTGAAGTACGTCTACTCAAGCAAGTGGAGGAATAATAGCCGATGAGGTGGACGGCTTCTGGGAGAGGTCGTCAAGTAAGGCGTTCGAGTTGCCGCCCATCGGTGAAGTCGACCGGGCCGCCGTCATCGCTGCAGCTGCAGCCGCCACTGCTGCAGCGCTACCGCTGCTACTGCTGTTGTTATTATTTTTATTTTTGCTGCTTCTACTGTGGTTAGCATTATTGTTACTGTTGCTGCCCCTCTCACGACCAGCGGCGGAAGAGTGCGCTGTCGAAGTTGAAGGTGGCGACACAGCAGCTGAAGAACCTTTGGGAATTTGAGACAAGCTTACTTGACCTGCTAATTTTAAAATTACAAATTACAGTACACGATGACTGATGATGAAATTTACCAACAACTGCGTTCGGAGGAACTACTGGAACGCTCTGATTGACGCCGCCGCCACCGCTGAAACTTGGCGTCACAAATGGACCGGGAGGAGGGAGACCAGGATTCGGTGGAACCGCTTCGCCACTGTCTTTCATCGTTAAACGACTCAGAATACTGTAAATTAGAGAAAAAATTTTCAAGTAAATTCAGAAGAAAACGAAAAGAAAAACATTCCACCAGCAGCAACAACTATTTACTCACCTACGCTCAGACATCGCCAGTCGAGAAGTAACAGACGGAAGACGGGCAAGCGTAGCGGGCAATCTACTGACATCCGACTTCATGTCATTTAAAAGCTCTTCTAGTTGATTTAACACTTTGAATAAAACCGCGTTTGCTGGTCGATTCCCAGACAAAGACTCGCGGCTTAAATGCTGATGGGATTCAGCCAAGCATTCCACTTCAGAAAACCGCATATTTAGAGCCATCACAGGATTAATGATGTCCTGTTGTAAGTTCAGATACGCAGCTCGACGAAGTTGTTCTTCGATGATCAAAGCTTGTTCCAACAGCTTGAAACGTCGCTGCAAAAATTTGTTTTTAATATCGACAAAATTGCCTTTACCCTGTTCAGAAGAAAACGGCTCGTTTATGATTGCAAAGCGAGGATCGTTTTGAATATCTTGATAACGTCCATATCCGTGAACGACGATACCCGCCAGCAACCAGTAGTCATGCCTCCGGTGCCAAATTTCATGCAAACGGTTCATCGATGCAGCTCTTTCTTCATTCACCCAGAGCGCATGCAATTCTGTAAATCCACCATCGGCAATGTTGAACATAAACGGGGGCTTCGTCGGTGCGGCAGCGGATTCTTTCTTTGCCGTTTTCACTTCTTCCAGCTTCACATCAGCTTGCTGATGGCCGTCAGCTGCAGCAACATCTCCATCAGCGGTTGCCAATACTTCCTCCTCATCTGCGCTGACTTTGCTTTTCTGTCCCTCTGTCGTCCCACCATCTGCTTTTTCTTTATTAACTTCTTCCACTTTAGCCGATCCAATCCCAGCGGCTTCAGACGGCGAAGTTGTATTATTATTATCCGCACTGGCAATCGCCGCTGCTGCATCGCCATCAATTTTGTGTTTTTCTTCTGTTTTCACTTTTTTCTCCTCAGCTTCTTGTTCACACTGAGCAGATTCGTCAATAACCAATTCGCCGGATACTTCCATATCTTCGCCGTCATCTATTTTTGACTTTTTGTTCGACGAAGAAGTAGCATCATCAGTACTTTCCAGGTTAGTAGAAGCAACAACTGGTGTTTCGCTACGACTCGAAACCTACCAACAACACAGAATTATTCAACGTCGCGGCAACGGATCCAAAAAAAAAAATCATCACATCTTTCCGTAATATCATTATTTAGAAAAAAAATCAAGATTACACACTTACAAGAGAACTACCCTTGCTACTGGTCTGTTGCTGTGCTGCATCTTCGTCTGCTTTACTAATCGACGTAGACGAATCCTCCTCTTTTCCTGCTGATTTCTTCTCCGCAACCGATGCCACAGCCGCATCCGCCAGCACATTTCCATTCTGCTGTCCGGCAAGTGGTGTTGAATATGGACCGTTTATTATTTCAAATTCTTGAACCTTTTTCCGAAGCAGCGACATAATTCCAATTCGAGTCAGCACATGTTGGCGACTGACTCCTTCACGAGGCACACCGTCCGAATATGCGTCGTTAGCCTCGTTGCCAGGTTCGCAAAGGTGACGGAAAAACAACGACACATATGCTTTGAATGCTTTTTCTGATTTTCCTTTCAAATCACGAACAAGCCTAAACGCACTTAATCAAAGTCAAATAAATGAACATGAAGCCTTCCTTCTCTCTGCTTCTACATCAGAAAGCATGACAGAGATGAGGTTGATTGGTTAAGCTGAATTAACATTAAATTCACTTAGGTAAGTGGTGACAGCGAATAAATAAATTGGAGTTCACTTAGCTAAGTATAAATTCATACCATTGAGAATTGTAACAATCCGCCGGTGGCATTCCCCATCGCATAATAGCATTGTAAAAAGCGCGACGTTGTCGAACGTTGAAACCGAGTACCTGAAAATTAGAATACATCACTTTAAAAAACTAACTTAACAACAACATGACATAAAAAGACGAAAGGCTAAACAAATGTAAAAAACCATCAGATTCGCCTTTGCTTCTTCAGAGTATTTTTACAAATTAAATATTAAAAAAATGTTGCAAAATGCCTTTAATCGGCTAGGCAATATCTCGTGCTGCCTCCCAAAAAAAATTCTGCTCATCGTGTACGGCATTTACAAGCTGAAGAGACAGCGCTTCGTTGCATCAGTTCTATTTTCGCTTGCAAACTGCCAATTAAACAATTTATATATATATAACTCAGCGAATATTAAAAAAAATTGATCATCACGCAGTTTCCAACAAAGTACATCGATCTCAAAAACTATTAAATTCAACACACAATTCTCCAAAACAACACTACCTCAATCTGTCCGTTCACTCTAGCTAACAACGGAGGCAGCTTTTCATCTTTGCCTTCGCGTCGTCTACGCCTTGGCACACCTTCGACTTTTTCGTCAAAATCATCATCATCAGCTTCATCACCTAACATAAACATAACAACAATAACGCCTCCATAAACAACAAAATAATGTCGAATGAGAGCGAAGTAAAAGAAAAAAAAACATAAGCAAACCAGAAGCATTCGATGATGCAGAATAGTTATCACTGTATTCATCGCGCCATTCTTCTTGCTGTTCACCCATGGCATAATTGACCTGTTTGCGTATACGTTTGCCTTTTCCCAAATGACGCGCTATATCTTCTTGTTGTTGTTCATAGTGATGTCGAAGCAATTTTTCCCAATAATCGGGATCTGCTTCTTGGACTTCTTCTTTCAGAACTTCAGTATCTTCATCCTGAAACGTTGTGCAAATAAATAAATTAACACCGACAGACCACAGACGCTTCGCAACCTTTCACAACGTGCCCTATTATTTGATTCAACATACCTCTTCGTCTTCTTCCTCTTCTGCTTGTTTCACCACATATGACGCTACTTTAAAACTGTCCAAATACTCATTCGCCCAATTCTCCTTTTCTTCAATTCCAACTTGAGATCGGTCAAGCAATGCGCCCACCGCTTTATCGTCCCAGATGATCTGATGATCCGTATTCTCTTTCTCATCATCGCCTTCTTTGAACAATTCCTCCGTACCCCAACGCAACACGTCATCCAGTTCTTGTTTGGACATCGAAGGACCGCGATTTCCTATACCAGCCCGCACTACTAAATGAGTAAGCATCATCTTCTTTTTGGCAACCTAGAAAAAGAGAAATTGCTCTACTGTAATAAAACTATCCAAAAATGTATTCACTATTTTCAACGTACAGTTGTGATGCGTTCTTCAACTGAATTCCTCGTCACAAATCGGTAAATCATCACTTTACGATTCTGTCCTATGCGATGAGCCCTGCTGAACGCTTGAATATCATTGTGCGGATTCCAATCCGAATCATAAATGATCACCGTATCGGCAGTAGCCAAATTTATACCCAAACCGCCCGCTCGAGTGGACAACAAAAATACAAACTGTGGAGCATTAGGAGCATTGAAACGGTCAATTGCATCCTGACGCAAAGAGCCGGTTACTGAACCGTCAATTCTTTCGTATTTGTATCCTTCATATTCCAAAAAGTCTTCTATAAGATCCAACATCTTCGTCATCTGGGAAAAGATCAAAACCCGATGACCTCCTTCTTTCAACATGCGCAGCATTTTTTGAAGCAAAATCAATTTGCCACAAGACTTCACCAATGCGGAACCTTCGAAAGCGCCGTTGGGCAATTTCGGCGCCTCAGAAGCCGCGATCGGAAACAAATACGGATGATTACAACATTTTTTCAAGTCCATCATGATATTCAACAGCGACACTTGTGATCCACCGCATCTTGTGTTCAACGCGTCAAAATTCTTCGTAAGCACATATTTATAATATTTTCTATAAAAAAAACAACATTTATCGGAAGCACAACACAAGCCTGACGACTTTTATCGCTTCTTGATATTGAAAAAAAAGCAGATACGCAAAACTGAATGCATTCTATCTATCAATACTTTTTACTTCAAGTCATGTTGAACAAAAGATGGAAAAATAATTTAAAAATAGAATTTCAATTTCTTTCAGATTCAACTAGATTAAATACTGGTGAAATAAGTAAAACATTTTTGCTTACTTTTGAATTGTGCTAAGTTCAACCCGTACGATAAGTTCACTCTTGGCTGGCATACCCTGAAAAAAAATGTTGAGCAGTTGAAAACTTCCACGCATGAAAATAAGCAAAATATTTTTAAGCTGCGAATTTATGATTGAAAAAAATTCTTTACGTTGAAATTTACGCAAACAAGTTAATAAACAAGAATACATATCGGTCAGCTATGTATGATTCGCTAGCTAATAGTTTTTCTACCAAGTCAAGTGGTTTTTCAAAAGACCACTGCTCTGCTTTGTGTAGTTCTCAAGTCAAAATTCATTTTGCTGCCGATGGCCTGGCCTGGCCTGGCCGGATAAATAAATAAATAAATAAATAAATACATATATATATATATATATATATATATATATATGTGCAAATTATTTATCGATAAATATTTTAAAAAAATTATACCTTGAGAACGTCAGACTTCAAACGCCGCAACATGTGCGGTCCGAGTAAAGAGTGAAGTTTTGCGATTTGTTCCTCTTTTGATATATCCGTAAACTCTTGCGTAAACAATTCCATGTCACAAAATCGTTCAGGACTGAGGAAGTTCAATAAGTGGAATAATTCTTCAAGATTGTTTTGCAATGGCGTGCCGGTCAAAAGAACTTTGAAATTCAGTTTGAAATCACGCAACGTGCGAAAAAACTGTAAAATGCTTTATCGTCACAAACAATAGGCACATATATATATACGACAAAAATTTAACAAATAAATACCTTCGATTGATTATTTTTCAAACGATGGGCCTCATCTACGACAAGCATTGCCCAGTCAATGCTGCCAAGTGTGGTGTGGTCGATGCTGATCAGTTCGTAAGAGGTAAGCAGTGCGTGGAATTTTATCCCTTCGCCAGTACGCAATTTGCCTGGCTTTGGACCGCCTTTGACAGCGCCTTCTACGAAGGAAAATTCGTGTTCACGTATTACCGCTCGACTGTCCTTGTCACCGATGTACGTCACGACGTAAAAATCCGGTGCCCAAAATTCAAATTCTCTTTCCCAATTAATGATCGTCGACAACGGAGCGCTGATTAAAAATGGACCTTTGCAGTGACCCTAGAAAAACAAAAAAAAGCAAAAAAACGTATGGATTATTCAACAACTGCTGCTCTATTCCTTTTTCACGCACTTCTTTATACAACGAGTACAAGAATACGATAGTTTGAATCGTCTTGCCCAGACCCATTTCATCGGCCAAAATTGCATCGACACTGGTCGCCCAAGAATACCGCAAAAAGTTCAAGCCGGCCAGTTGATAATCGTGCAAATTTCCACCGCATTCTGTTATATAATCGGGCTGTTTCTCTATTTTCTTCTTCAAATCGGTCGACGGTTGAGGAGGGGCAGTCAGTCGTCGTTTCTTCTTCTCCGGAGCGCCGCTGGTTCCAGCCTGGGCAGCCGCAATGTTCGACGCGGCCACGGCCATAGTTTTCAAACGTTTCACCACCTGTTTCGGAGGCGCTTCGTTTATCATTCTTTCTCGATGATCCCAATAATACTGAATCGCGTCGTAAAAGTTTGGAATTTCAAACTCGTCCGACTCCCAGGATGCTTGTTCATAACTCAGCTCTCGCCATTTGATCAAATAATCCACTCCACCATGTCGGTGAACTTTGTGATTAATGACACGCTGAATTTGAAGCCATTCGGGCTTAATACCGTAACGATAGTAGCGTTCTTCGAGATTATGCGGGTCTTGTTCTCTATCTTTGCCTTCAATATTACCCGTCTGCAAATCTTCCTGTGAGCCGTCGTCAACTTCAGGAGGAATTTCTGGATCCATTTTGCGAAAGTACATCCGAAGCACGTGTGGAAACCAAACATCCAACACCAACTCCAGTACCCAACTGCAGTGCCAGTATGACAAATATTTCCATTTTACGTAAAATTCTCTCATGCGACGGTTCACGTTTTTCTTTGCCACCGCAGCAGTTTCACCACCGGCGGAAGTTGTCTCTTCACCAGCTTCTTCTGACTGAGCTGATTTCGTCTCTTCCGCAGGTATTGGGGGCAATTCCATCCAACGCCAGCTCAAAATTTTTTCCGGCCTATGTTCAGGCTCAACACAGGTACAACGAGGACAATGCCAATCGCCTTCTGGAATTGTAGTCAGCGGTGGAATCAAGCAATAACGATGGTAGCTAGATGGACAACTGTCGCAGCAAAGCAATTCACCGCCATCACGACACAGACGGCAAAATTCCATATTACCCGCCTTAGCTGGAGCTGCTTCTTTCGACGTAACTGCGTCGTTGTCATTCACCAGATCATTTTCCTACAACAACAATTTCAAATAAATTATCCAAAAAATTTTTCACTGTCAAACAATATTTGCAAACAAAATAACAACATCATGAACTGCGGATTCAGCAAAAAAAAACATCCACTACTTCTGCTATTGTTAATTTCTCTTATTCATTATTCATCGTTCATTTATTGCGATTGATGCCGATCGGTTGATTCAATTCATTTTTAAACATGCGCTAACTAAACTAACGCTTGTAACTAACTTACGTTACAAAAGCGTTACGTGTATTATGCAAAAGAAAAACGACAACGTGTGCAAACTTACGCAGTGAGGACAAGACCATTTCCCTCCGGGTGGTTCTTCCATGTCCGGATCAAGACAAACCATATGATAAGCCCTGGGGCACGTATCACAGAGAATTATTTCACCGCCTTGCTGGCAAACTTCACAATAATCCTGATGATCCGTCTGGATCAAAAAAAATTTTAATAATAACTTTTAATTACAAAATAAGAGAAAATGCAAAGTTCCTTACGCTTACATCGTAGTTTTCTTCCTCTTCATCGTCGCCATCTTTGGTCTTCTTCTTGGGTGGGGCACGTTTCGCAACTGCCTTACCACCTTTGCTACGAGCACTGGCGCGACTTCCACTTTTCGATTTTGAAGCTGATACAGAAAACAAAACAAAAAAGTGATACATACAAAAAGATAATTTAATCATTTAATAAAACATACTTTTTTTCGTACTAACAACTTGATCTTGTTCGAATTCATGTTCAGCTAAAAGTGCTTCAAATTCAGCGTCGCTGTCTTGACGACCATCTTCTTCCTAAATAATAATAATTAAAAAAAGAAAAAAATCAATTTATTTTCGTAATAAACAGAGTACAAAACAATGCCACAACTACTCTTCTAATTAAAAAGAAACACGAACACAGTTGAGCTGGCAGTATTATTTAACTTGTCTTTTATTTCACATTCACATTTTCGAGAGTTAGATGAATGTGCATTTTGCTAAAGATTATTATGCAGAAGAAGTATTTTTAGAAAAAGTGTTTAAAATTTCACATTCAATTAAGCAGTTCCATAGAATTACAATGAAATTGAGAAGAAATGAAATTACACTCGAAGAGTAGTAGATAAAATAAATAACACTTTTTCACATTTCCTTCGCAAACACGATCGCAGCTTCAACCTGAGGAGAATTCAAAAAGAACCAAAAGAACGTCTTGAAAATAAATTATTTTAAAATAATTTAAAACAAATGATGCTCAAAGTCTTGCCGTGCTGCAATAAAATTAAATAAGTTCACAATTGCAAAACCATTTTTTTACATCATACGCTCATAATCTACTTTTTGCGCATCACATAATTATTCGATTACAATTACTACGTAATTGTTGTATTTCTCAGTTGAAAATTGACAATTCTAACCAAATGCCATACCAATCTCTAACGGAAATGACACGTTACACATTCGTCATCGTCGCGCAAGAAAAAAAGCTCAACAATTTTTTTGTTTGTTCATTTCTCAAAATAAAAAAAAAACAAAAAGCCTACAGTAAGCAACAAACGACCGCAATCAACCTTGAAAATTTCAATTTGATACTGTGACCTCCACCCTTTCAGACAACAGCATACTGAAGGTCAATGAAATGACCTTAAATGGTGCGTACACACAGAAAGTGACTTTATCCTCAATTTGTAATAAAAAAAAAGAAACATATTTTTAACTGAAGACTAAAATTTTACACTTGAAACAGATAAAACCTAAGAGCGCCATTTTAATTATAAATTCATATTTGAGAAGAAAGTAAAAACAATCTGATTAACTGTTTCAAATGCGGAAATGAAATTAGAGAAGAAAAATATCCACGAAAGAGAAATTTTCAAATGTTATTTCTAATGAAATTTTAAAAAAAATGAAAAATATTCAACAAGTTGTAATAAATAAAAAAAAAGGAAAACTGACTGAATAATGTTAAAATTTTCAAGTTCAAGCGTTGAAAATGAGATGAATAAAAATCCTACTAATAATAGATGAACTTGAATTACTGAACGTGTAAAGAGGGGGAGAGAGAGATTATCGGTGCAAAGATACTAAATGAAACATTAAATAATCAACAAACAATGAATGAACATGAAGTTGAAAAATCAATACAAATCGAAGACGAAAAGCCCGGATAAATACAAAGGGAATGGGGAGGAGGGGGGGGAGAGAAGAACAAAAAGAAAAAAGTCAGCAACCAGAAAAGAATATTTGCTAATTAAGAAGAAAATCTTTCTTTTTTTAAATGCTAACTATATAAAATAAATGTACGATAATAACACAAACGGGATTGAAAAATTTGCATAGAAAAAATAAAAAGAAGCACTTACTGAACTGCCTTCACGCCGACGTTTGCGGGCACTGGCACGAGAAGAGAGTTTAATTTTTATAGGTGCTACAGTTTTTTCTTTGTCAGCTCTGGTTGTTTTGCCCGACCCAGCAGAGGAAGGTGGTGGCGCCGACGAAGACGCGACCGGCGTCTGCTGCTGCTGCTGCTGGGCGTCGTCTTGGAGCAAGCCGGCTTTGGATTTGCTGCACACTTCTTGGAATTCTTTCCATTTGGTCGCCATCAGCGTTACAAGGCGCGCTTTGGCAATTTTCGGGTTGGATTCGAGAATCATCGGTCGCACTTTGGTGTTGAACGCCTTGTAATTGGTGATTCCTTGAAAATCGTCGTCCAAATAGTTCAAAACCACGTCGGTCAGCTTGTATTCTTGGCATATCTGCGCACTGCTCGGAGATACGGATGTTGTTGTGACTGGGCTTGAATTCGACACCGGCTGCACTGTGGAAGGACTTTGGGCAGGGGCGGCGGCCAGTTCGGCGGCACCGTCCGTTTTGCGCTTCTTGCTTCGCCGAGATCGTTGCTGTCCAGAGTCGTCGGCGACGACAATCGTCTGCTGCTTAGCTGCCGCTGCTGAAGCACGTTTCGACGCAGCGGTTGCCACTTCGCCCGCAGATTCGGTCGATTCAAATTCCACCCCAGCGTCATCCTCTGTACAAACAGTATTCGTTGATTGTTCGACAACGTTGGATTTTTGTAATATTCACAAAATTCAAAATATCATTTTTACCTTCTTCGACGTTATTTTCAATTTCATCTTCGTCCATTTTCGAAGCTGTATCACCTGAAATGTGTACAAAAATAAAATTACAACGACAACAAAAAACAAGCAAACAACAACAACAACGACACAAATGTGACCAAACAAACAAACCGACCGATACGCGCAAACCGAGGCGTTTGGGCAAGAAAGTGCTAATCGCGCGCACAGCCGAGGAGACGACCCCCGTTGCGTATGAGAGCACGAAATGCAGTTTGGAGACGGTCCCCCTTTTTGCCCACCAACGTCAGCGCTCGCGCGCAACGTCTACTTTCGCGCGCGCGCGCGAGCGAACGAACAAGCGAGCAAGAGCGCGCAGGCGAACGATAGCGCCGCGCCGGCTTGTCGAGCGCACCAACTACTACTACTACTATTAATACTACTTACTACTTACTACTACCACAGAAACAGTACCGCAAACTTTCTTTTCCCAATTTGCATATACAATATGTTGATTTTACTTCACCAACTTTTTTTGAACAAATTAATTAACTTCTCGTAATTTTTCCATTGGAAAAAAATATTATGCAAAAGCACAATGACGAATCAAATTGTTCAACAATCGTCAGTTGAATTGATGAAATTTTACATTTTCTTGAGAAAGAAGAAAAAAAATGTACTTTTTCATTTTTTCCATTAAACAATAATAAAACAATCGAACAATAACAACAACAATAACTATAATAGTAAAAGCTCGTTGCTGTACACTGGAAACAAATCGATTGATATATATGTATAACGGATATAGTAATAATCAATCGGCTGAAATGAAAGAAGGCAAGCAAGTAAGTATTGCTGAAGCATGATGGCAAGAAAATCATCATATCAAACGGAGGCAGAGAGTGAGAAACGAGCGAAAACAGAGATAAACAAATAGGTAAAAGCAGCGTCGACGTCTGCCAACGATGAGCTACGACACAAAGGCTACTTCAGCGTGTTACCCAAAAGGGAAAAAAAATTGTTATTTTATAGGTCGGTCAGCTGCTGTCCAGCATAAAGCAGGCGTCGCCAAACAAACTGGGACAATTGTGAGTACAAAAAAGAAGAAATGAAAGCGAAAAAATCAAATAATACTAATAATCGTACGGGTGATGGGTGACCTTCTTTTCTTTGCTTTTATGCATTTCCGCTAGATTTTGAAACTTCAACACCAAAGCTAATATCTTAATCAATTGTTTATAATATTTTTTTTGATAAAAAAATTATTTTTCAAAATGTATACAAAAATTTTCATTTGAACAATCTAATCTAATCTAATGTCTCTCAAGTAAAACTGACTGAGTCACAAGCACATTCACTCGCCTTCTACCGTCGTCAGTATCGATCGTACCAACGGCAACTGACCACTTATAATGAAGCTTAATAATCTATACTAATGAACCGGACGTCATGGTGACAAAAATTGCCTCGTGCTTGCAGAAATTTTCTTCAAAAACACAACCACCACCACGAACAGCAGAAAATTGCACATTCAAGTTGGTGCGCTAATTCTCTTCGATCACTTACTTTGAAAATTGCTAACAGTCGAACAGATTTCAAAAAATCACAAAAAATGGCATACAACGAAAAAGAAATACAGCAGCAAAGAAAATCTCTTGCCCACCAGAAAGCCAATCCGAGACGACGATCAACTTTGTAAAGAATGAAACGATGATTTTGTCAACTACAGTATCTTCAGGAATTTATATAAAAATCAAGTTCCGACGTGCATTTGCGCAACGCAACAGATGAATTTGAAATTTCACTTGAGAAATATTATTTTCAATTTAAAGTTATCAAAATAGAATTTTTTTAATATTTCAATTTGCTTTGAAATATCATTTTCTTTTTCAATTGCGTTCTAAGTGTATAAATGTTACTTTGGACGAATATTGTTTCTTTTTTTTTGATAAACAAGTTGCTTTTTCTTGAATAACTTGCTTTTTGACAGTTTTACAGCAATACCGGTTGGTTATTTGTGAGAATATTCATTCACGCTGAATTTATTATTAGTCACGTTGCACTTTATACAAGCCGCAATATATTTAAAGATTACAATTTTTGCTCGTCGCTCTGGTAATTATTAACTCATATGAATTTGATTTTTTCAAAAAAAATAAGTAATTACGTAAGAACTTTTCTTCTAAACTACTGCATTATTTAGACATTGTAGTATTAATGAAAAAGAAATATTTTTTTAAGTTTCTGTAGTTTCTAAAAGCTGCATTTCATTTCAATAATATGTGAATACGTGTTGCTGTATTTTTAATTTTGATAATAATTGGTCTAATTATTGTTAGTGACATTTATTTCTTCTCATTATCAGTATGTCATAGAGAAGTTATTTGTTTTTGAAATAATAATGCAAATGCAATATTTTGCAATTTATTCTTGTTAAACAATTGTTTAATATTCTCTATGCATTGAGATTTATAAACTTTGTAATAATTTTTGCCTTTTGAATTCAAAATAAAATATTTTATGCTATTAAAATGAACTCAAAAGCAGAACAATAATAAATAGCGTGTAATTATTAAGTTGATTTCAATGATGAAAATTTAAATTTGAATCCTGAATGAAATTTACCTTCTTTGAAACAATATTTTAAGTCATTATTTTGATCGATAAATATTGTTCAATACAGATCTGGATAAAGATAACGGTAGCTCAATTATATCTTTGATTTTCTATTTCAATTGCATTAAGCATAAATGATTTTATTTTTAATTTTCCAAATAGTGAAATATTATATAATAATTTTTCCACAAAAGTTTTTCACACACTTATCATAAATTAAGCAGTTGTTACATCTGTATAAATTAATATTAAATGAACCTAATGAAATAAATATTACTATTTGTGAAAATAAATGATTAAATTCCAAAATTATGAAAATTTTACTAATATTTTATTTAACACTTATTTATTCATAAGTGATGCTATTTGAAAATTCTTTAATTTGTATGTGAAAAAGAAAAAATACTTTGAACATTGATGTTTTATAAAACCGTGTTATATTATGTAAATTTTACTCATTAAAAAAAGTTAAAAGAAAATAATTTACAAACGAAAAATATTCCATCAACTGCATTCCATCTTTTGATCAATTGTCATGGTGAGCGAGTGTAAAGTGAAAAATATCAAGTTTACTTTTAAGCATGGCATGTTTGTCGATCTTTAGCTAAAGGTTAATGGGAAAAAGACCAGCTAACGTAAACACAGTACTACTACATTATTTGTTCTCGGATTTGATGCGCTTTGTCAATTAATAATAACCAAAATCTAGTTAAGATATCTAAGTAAAATAACATTAATCTGTTTTATATGAATTATAAAATTGAAATTAACATGTTGAAAACAATTATGGTTACCAGATGACGTAAAATTTGTCGTGTATTTTTATATAAATAATTATGTATTCCTTAACTGTTGATATTAATAAATAGTGCACAGATTTGCAAGATAGTTTAAAATTGAATGTATTTTAAATTGTTTTCTATTATTGTACATTTTTAAACAAAAATTTTATTTATAATCTTCTTAAAAAATTGAAAAATGACGGAATTTTATTATTATAAAGTGTAAAAATTGTTCACGCTAACTTAAAAATTGATTAACGCTTATGATGCGTAGTTAGTGAGTTGGTGCACAGAAGATTAACTTTTACAAGTTCTTTTTCTAATTTATAAATTTTTAATAAAATAATATCCATTTCAAATGTGATTAATTTTTGCGAAAAACGAAGAAATGAAAACAAAATGGAAAATTGCTAACAAACGCAATAAGATGCAAATTTCATTGTTTATATTTACAAGCACAACACAATTTCAACGATGTATAAACATTGAAGTAGAAATTTTAATTGAAATCTTCGTAAAAAATATTTTTTATAAGTGAATTTTGAAATGAACAACTGCAATAATTTCTCAAGCTCAAATATGAATGCATTATTTCATTTCAAATGTTTCAATTGATATTCAATTTTTTCTCCAAATTTCATTCTACTGAAATCAAAGTTGAACAGCATCTATTTATATTAAATTTAATTTAAAATATTTAATTATAAAAAAATTACACTTTTTTAAAACTGCTTTCTTTGAAATTACATGAAATATTTTCATCATTTGAAATTTGCTTTATCCAATTTTGTTGTAATGAAATTTATCAAGCAGAAAATTAAAAAACAAAAAAAAAGAAATTAAAATCTCAAACAATTCAGATGTTCACAAAGTCTGCATGTACATTGAAAACAACGTCAGTATTATAAACAAGCATGATCTATCTGTTGGTATTATTTTTGAAAATTATGGCAAACAAAGGGTTTACAGATCAAATTTTTTCCAAGAAATGGTATATTATTATTAATTTGTTTGTTTCATTTTACAAACTGCTAATATGTACAATTATAAATTCAAAAAATAATAAATATATAGAGTAATATGGATTCGATTTTTTATTTTTTTAAGCTAAGTCGAGGTTTCCTACCTTGATAATAATAATAAAATTAACTTTTTTCATTGTTCAAAGAAAAGAACTTTTGTTTTTCAATTTATTTAAATTTTTATTTTAGAGGGTAAAATAAAAAAGGAAAAAAATTATTATTTTTCTTTCATTATTAGAATCTGAATTTATTTTTTTGGTTTGTTTTGCTTAGTGTAGTATTGACTGCATGGCAGCAGCGATAGAATTTGAAGTTGATAAAATTGAAAAAAGAAAATTTCCAATGAGAAATGCAAACATTTGTTGTACTTTTTAATTCACTTAATAATTTTAAAATTTTATTCATTTTCATAAAAATTTGACAAATTACTTTTGAAAAATTATTTACACTGAATTATTTTCAAGAAAAATAGAACAAGCATTTTAATATTTTTCGGGATGAAAATGTTTAAATTATCACATTTCATTAAAAGTATATGAAATTTCAAAAAATAAAAATTTAAAATATTCATCATTTGAATTGATGCAAAAAAATGTAGTGTCGTTTCAATTTTTGCAGCATTCCCAAGCAATTATTGATTGTATAAATTTTCTTCAAAAATCTTATTTTCCGGAAAAATTCATTTTTGCATCTTTGAAATATTATTAATACAAGTAACATATATATTGGAAAAATTGAAACAAATCTTTCAATCGAAAATGATGCAATACTATTATTATTATTATTATTACTATTATGTGTAGATTTTCTTCAAAGAAGTATCAATAAACGCGTCACTAGGTTTAAAGAAATTTCCAAACCATTCAATAATTGTTTGAAATATATTTTTACAAATTGTTGTTTTTCACTACTAATTTTTCATTCAGAAAAAGCAATAAATAAATAAATAAATAAATAACAATTTCCGCATGCGTGCATTTTTGAGAGATCTCCGGCATTTTAAATTGACGATCAATTGCCAATTCATCTGCGAGAAAATTTACAATTCTTCAACATTACGTCACGATTGAGTTTCATTTTTTCAGATTTTTTAATTTTATTTCATTCGTGATCAATTGTTGAAATTAAATTATTTTATTATGAAAAAGAACAGTAGAAAAAGCTGAAAATGTCCATTGAAACGAGACAAACGTGTGTGTGTGAATGTGGCCATTTGAACAATTGGAAAAATTTTACTTTTCATTTCTTTCGGTCAGCTAATTAATCAAAAGCATTAATTGAACTTTCAATTGTGCGCTTACACGTTTGTCTTCAAGCTGTGTTTGTTAAATTTGGAAAAGTTGCAAAATTTTGTTGTTCTTTCACTAATACTTGCAAGCAAATCGATTTACTATTCAACTTTGTTACAAAATTTCTGTGAAATAAATAAAATGTTTGTTTATATTTTAAAATAATCTATCGTCCATTTTAATATAAAGAAAAAAACACAAGAGAAAAATAAATTCCAAACGAAAATATATAATAAAGAAGTAAAAAAATCCCATTAGAGGTCGGTTGGAAAAATTGTCGAGAAAGCCGAAATGCTGCTGTTTTAAAGTTGTAAGTTGAAAATTGATTTCGAAGACGCCGTATCAATTCAATATAGCAAAGACAAGCCGTATAAGTGCAAATAATAAAATGATTTCGATTTTGCGACGTTCTCAAGCATTGATTTCAAGCACAAGCGTCGCTTTTGGCTTGCATTTCAACGCGCACCGTTCAATGGTAGAACGGCGCTTTTCGCGCTCGACGTGCACACCCATTTCTCGACTGCTTCTAATAATATTAATATTAATAATAATAATAATAACAATATTATTATTATTATTATTATTCAAACTGTTTCGTTCCTCTTTTCCGCACAATTCTGTTGTGTGTTGTTCAATTTGGAAAACTTATTTCAAACAGCAAGTGAAAATATATTATATATCAGGTTTGTTATTATTTATTCCTCTTTCTTTCTCCTCATCATGTACAATTTGCGAATGGGTGAAAATATTTTTCATTCACTTTTGATAATGTAATTTATTATAAATAACTTGCCTGTAAATTTGTTCGACGTTTCTCCTAAACCATTAATGTTGTGCTGAATTGAACGAACGACTATCGCTTGATTTCTGCTCGTCGACTGGATCTGTCCTTTTTCTTTCATTTTTTTTCGATTTCTCCTCTTTGGCAAGCTAACACGTTTGCATTAAGCCGCTGTTTCTGTCAATGTCTTGTCTATCGCAGGGAAAATCCATTGATCGACTGCAAACATATTCGTAAGACCGATTAGAAACATTTTTTCCAAACAACGACACTTTTATTATACTGCTTTTCAACTTTCTTCACATTTGCCTCTACCCTCTCGATCAACGTAGTCGATTCAAACAAACGAACACAAAGTTACTTACTTCCAAAAAACCAGAAAAAAAGAGACGCTGTATGTGTACGTATGTGCTTTTTTTCTTCTGGAACATTTTTCCATTTCGCTTCTTTAATTTTTATTCTCTGCAAATTTGTCTTCGTCAACCGAACTGTGCTCTGTTGGCTACTTTCTTTTTCATCTTTTTCCGGTTGTAGCATTGATTTTATTCCGAAAAAGGCAACACCACACTACCGCGTCATTTTCCTATTCTCGAATTATTATGACTTCAGCATCGGTTTCACAACTTTTGCGCTGTTTGTTTTCTTTTTCTTTTTCTTCCATTCTGCAACGCGTTTCTGTAGCGTCAAAAACTTGAAAATCATTACAGTAAACTGCGGAATGTACGATAATTGTAAAAATCATCCTAAAGTTTATTTATTTTTGTATTTTTTATATGAAAATTTAAATTATTTTAAAACAAGCAATTTTTTTTGAATATTCTTATTTTATTCTGAAGGATTCAGTTTCTACTTTTGTATTTGAAATGATCTTGACTTAAATGTTGAAAGAAACATTTACAATATTGTATTTCAAAAAAAGAAACAACAACAACGAAGAAACAAATTGTTCAAGCACTCGTTGGAACGATTCGTCTCAAATTTTACCATTTGTTTTGCAGTAAGTTGAATGATTTGTGATATAATTTTTAAAATAAATAATGAACGTTTTCCGTGTTGAAAATTTATTTATTTATCAAATTGAACTGGCCGATGAATATTTATTCAGATATTAGATGATCAAGTGTAATCATTTAATATATTGCCTAAAAGCAAACAGACAATAAATCAGTTCCAACCGCTTAGCAGCTTGGAGCGTTTAATGAATAAGCTTCATTTAAATAACTTTGAAAAAATTTTTTTTATTTTCAAATCAAATTGATCATCATCATCATCCACTGAAAATGCATTTTGTGAACAATTCAACCAGAGAAACTTTGAAAAAAAAACCAAGTAATAATTTTTTTAATTGAATAAAAAAAAGCAGTTGTTTTATTTTTTGTGATTAATAATTGTTATAAATTATTGGTGATAAAGATCAAATTGAACCGTGGTTGTTGAATTTGTTTGAAAATTTGCCAACTTGTGAACAGAGCAGCGGCAACAACAGCGTCATTAATTCACTGGTATCCAATCTGCTCGATAGATTATCACAGATTGGTTTGAGAAAAAAAGAAAGAATCTGTCCAATTTAGATAATTTTATTTATAATTTATGATCCATCTAGAAATTTGTCGGTTAGTGATGATGGTGGAGAGAAAGGGAAAAAAAAAGTTTTCTTATGCCGAGTGAAATTTTTCTTCCAATGCGCGTCACGCTCGACTGGGTTGTGTGCATTTGTTGTGTTGAAAGCTGAATAAATATAAGGTAAAATTCAAAAATTGTTGTTTACATTGTTTGGCGAATTGGATTCGCTTTATCGAAATTGTTGTTTGCATTGTTGCATGGAAAATGGGAATAATTTCAAACGTTCTAAATATTAATCACCAACCAACATGCTGCTGCTGTTGGTGCTGCTGGTCATTCAATTTGATTGTTGAAATCAATTACATGAGGTGAAAAACGAAAAGGAAAATATGGTGTAAATTTATTTTTGTATTCTGCAATGTTGTAATTATGATTTCATAAGTTGAAGAAGAGGACGCGGCTTGAGGAACGGCAATTTTTTTTTATTCTTAATAAATTGAGAACAAGGTTGAGGTCGTCGATTGTTTGTTTGTTTGTTTGTTGTTTGTTGAAAAAAAAATTGAAATTCATATCGTTTCGATTGTCATTGTTATGATTGACGTTGAACAGAAATGATAATATTTTATTTCATCGTCATATTCACATTTTCAATCAGATCGTTAATAATTTGATTTTTGGTAAAGAATTTCACTAAAGCCGTATATTATTATTATTATTATTATTGTCGAATTAGTAGTAATACTATCGTACAATATTTGTTTTTTGTAAATTGTTGTTGTTGTTGTTGTTGTTAATTTCAATTATTACAGTTTTTAATCAAGGTTGATCGTGAACAATTATTTAAAGTTTATTATTATAATTTATCAACGTTGAAAATGGGTTTTCAATTTCAAAGAACGAACCAAAGTTTCTTCTTTAAACCAAAAGCACAAGTACGTAGTAAATCGATAATAAATTGCTATTTGTTTGTCAAAGAAGAAGAAGAAGAAGAAGAAGAAGAAGAGGAAAAGCCAGCCGTTGGTGGTGGTGGTAGTGGTGGAATAAATGCTATTTTTCGCTTTCATGCATGCATGCATGCACATTCACTTACATAACGGCAAAGTGTGTTTGCTGTTTACTTACTTTTGTCAATTTGAAATTTCTTCATCCAGCTTTGGATTACGTAATAGAAAAGTTTCATCATTGTTGCCATATAATCGGTGATTTTAAGGTAAATTATTAATTATTTCTTTTGTTTCTTTAGTTATAATTTAATTAAAACTTTTAAAATTCTTTTTTTTAAATATGTTTTTCAAATTTCCTTGTCATTTGTTTTTCTTTTTTGTGTTGCTTCTTTTCAAATGTCACATGAATAAAGAGAAGAAGTGCAACAACCAATAGTGGCAAGTGAAAAGAAAATATATTTATATAAATATGTATTTTTTTTAATTTCTTCATTTAAATTGATCATACACAAAGAGAGAGACACACACAGAATTAGCATGCGTGAACAACGTATGTACGTGCGTGCGCGTTCAGTTTCTGCCTCGTTCAAAGCTTTAACACTTTTCATTATTTCAATTGATCACCATCACCATCACCGTCAGCAGTGTAGAAAATGTAAAAGTAACATCGATTCTTCTGTTCTGTTGTAAGATTTTTGTTTTTGCTTTTTTTTTCACGAATCCATTTTTTACAAAGCCACAACATATTATTGGACAATTATGGATTTATGTCTTATTTTTTAATCACTATTATTATTATTATTATCGCTTTGATAAACATAAATGTGTAATTGTGTGATTTTAAAATTATATAAATTAAACAAACACTGATGATGATGATGGAAAATTCATTTCTGTTCAAATTATCCAGTGCAGATTACTATCATCTGAAATGGTCGGTAAAAGCTCTATTTTTATTTTTCTTCTGTTCAACCAACTTTCTCCCATTACAGTGAAGAAGAAACTAGCTGACATTGTTCAGATTAATATTAATAATAATAATAATAATATTATTATTATTCGATTAAAAATATAGAACGTTGTCGTCGTTTGTTTAATATGACAGACGACAAAGTTGGACGGACAATTTGTGCACCTAATTTTTCAATGAAAGCATCAAATCAAGAAACATGAAAGTTTCAAATGGAACATTTTTCAAGAAAAATAAAATTTGCTTTTTTCTTATTAGCTTTCTAGTTAGTTAGCATGTTTCTTTCATTTTTGAAAACCAACGAAGAATATGCAGATTGAAACAACAAGTACGAACAAGTACGCGCGGTATTTGTTTTTCTTCATTCTATTTGCCACTCCTATTATTATTATTATTATTATTATATTACCATAAAGTTGGCTCATTTTTCATCGTTCATCGAACGTCTAATTGACAACACTGTTACGATAAGTGTTGTTGTGAATTTTTCAAAAAAAAATTTTTTTTTGTTAATTTAAAAATCCATTTCTGACAAGAAAAATGTTCATGCTCTTTTTTTTGTTCTCTCATTGTTTTCATTTTCTTTCTGTAACCTCATCGATCATGGTGATTAGGTACAATTTTACTTGGATATAAATATATATATATTTTTTTTTTGCTTCTTCTTCTTCCACATTATTTGCCAATGGAAAGAAAAATCATTCGATCGTTACGATTGATTGATTCATCGTCGGTTTATTTTCGTTTTCTTTTCTTTTCATCGTTGAAAACACAACTGTTCATATAAATTTTTCAAATTTACATTTTAATTTGTGATTTATTTTTTCCATATGGAAGAAAAGAAAAGTTTCTTCTTTTCAAACGCGTCAGGTGCAACAAAATGACGACGACGATGAATCATCATCACAAAATTAACTCTGTTATTTACAATCTTTTTTCATTTCTGTTTATGTATTATATATATATATTTTTTTTTTCTTCTTCTTATACACATACAGGTATAATGAGTTGCTTGTTGACATTGAACATTGATTGACCAGTAATAGTAATAGTACAGCAAGGAAGGATATTTGTTGTATTGAATACAAGAGAGAGAAAGAGCAAGTGACCGGACTTGGCATTTCTTATATTATTATTGTTGTTGTTGTTGTTGTTTCTTCTACTAAATCGTGTATGTTTTTATTTATTTTCCATACGATTTATTTATTATAATATATATGTGTAAAAGTTTCACTAATTATTTATTAATTTTCTTTTTTCTTTATACTGTTCGTCGGAGGGGGGTGGAGGGTTTGTCGACAAAATTACTACAGAAGGACAGAATATAAAAAGGACAGGACAGGACAGCACAAGTTGTGTCCTAGCTGATCTGAGAGGAAGCGTCATTTTCACGGTGACCATCTGCTGCTGCTGCTGCTGCTGCTGTTGCTACACATCCATCTACTTTGTCCCGTTTTTTCCCACAAAGCCGCTTGCTTGCTTGCTTGCTTGCCAAACTACAATTATCTGCAAGTTGATATGCATATTTTTCAAATTGCACTCATGTCGCAAGTATTATATATTTTAATAATTTTCCAATTATAATAATATCGATGCTCAAATTGACCGTGTAGTGGTTGGTTGGTTGGTTGGTTGGTGGGGTGGGCGGCGTGTTCGTTCGTTCGTTCGTTCGTGTTCGACGCGTACAATTTTATTTTATTGCTTTCTGTTTAAAAAAATTTATTTATTTATTTATTTACTTGTTTCTTTTTGAATATTGAATTTTCAGTTTTGCTATTTTACACGAAGCAGTCGGTTGCATTTTTGACGACTGACGTCGCCTGTTGGCAAAAGCAAGTTGACAATGGGGTCGTTGTCTGAGTGAAGATCGACGCTTTTACACCGACCTTCATCATTATCGTTTTCACCGTTGTTAGTTGGTTCGACTCGACATTTTATTATTAATTATTATTTAAAAAAAATTTTTTTTCCTTTCTTTCTTTGTTTTGATTTAGAAAACAAAAGCAAAAACACAAACAACACTTATTTATTTATTTATTTGTTTGTTTGTTTGTTTGTTGAGCTTTTGTTTTTCTATTTCAAATCGAATTCTATTGGACGGATTGATGGATCAGTTTTTTGTCATGTCAAAAAAGATCATAAAATAAGAAGAAGTGGCGGTGGATGTGAAGAAAAAAGCAAAGCTTGTATTTTACGTGCTGTGCTTCAGTTTGATCAATCAGCCCAATAAATAAAAGTGGTGCAAGCGAAAAAATTGGTCGTCTCACGCAGTGCTTCTTCTTTTTTCTTCTTCTTCTTCTTCTCGACAATTTTTCTGTATGGATATTTCAAGACCGTCGTCATCTTCTTCAGGCTTAGGTAAGAGATAAATTATTGATTAATTTGTCAATTTTTATTATTTCAATTTTACAATATAATTTTTGAACAGAAAATATATTTTTTTTTTGATCCAAATAATAACTTTCTTCACCTTGTTTGTTATCACATCTCCGAATATATTTATAGTAGCAATCAACTGAATGAGAGAGAAAGAGAATATTCAACATTGATGCATGCATATACAATTCACATACGACGTAGTAGTAGTAGTAGTAGTTATTGATAATATTGGTATTGATTTGTCACGATTCAATTAGCCGTAGCGGCTTCACTTACAACTATAGAATGCTTATTTTTATATGCTTTTGTGAAAGAGGAGAAATTCGGGAAGGGAAAGATATATACATATATATAAAGAAAAAAAATATCATACATTATTTTCCAAATGAAACAAGTAAAAACTTTTCAAAAATAAAATAATATGTGAATAATGCTGAGGTGAAAAATTACGTCAAACGTGTGAAAGGTTGATTTTAATTTATTATTATTTTTTGTTGTTGCAAAAATTTTAAATAAAAGCTGAGCTGCGAGAAAGAAACTTTTGCGAATTAATATATATAAACGTTCGAAAGACCGGTTTTATAAAAATAGCATCTGAAAAAAGAGCCATGGCATGAGAATGGATTTTTCAAATTCGAATTTTTATTTGTTTGTTTGTTGGTTGTGTTTAATGAGCGAAAAGAAGGAAAAAATTAAATTATTAAAAATTAAAATTTTTTTTTCATCATTTGATTAAGTTTCTTTTGTGTGTGTGTGTGTGTGTTGCTTGTTGGTGAACGTCATCGTCGTTTGTGTGCGATGCGATTTGATTTTGGAAATCACCGACGCGTAAACACGACGCCCGTTGGCGAACCGGTTTTCCTCCAAAGCAAAACCGTCTCCCTGTGTAATATTAGTAGTAGCAGTAGCAGTAGTAGGTAATTCGCATCACTTTTTCTTCAATACGGTCACTGATAATAATACAATTGGTAAAATCAATTTTTTCACCAATGTATTATAACGCATACAGGTAAACGGAATAATTATTATTAATATTAATAAAGTATTGGGGGAAAAGAATTTTTTTTTGTTTTAATAAAAACTAACCGTCTGCTTTACTCTCGCTCGCTTTTTGTCTATGCTCCTCTTCTAGTTGTGTCTTTCAATATATAGTGGAGAATAGTAGCTTTTCTTTGTTTCTATTGCCTCGCTTTTGTCGGTTAATCAATGCAAACAGTTGTTGACGCTCGCCGTAGCAAAAGATAATACACAAACAGCGAAACAGCCTCCCTCTCCAACGCTAACCGATCAACTCTACTACTACTACTTTACTCATTATTTATTGTCCATCGCTTACTTAATGATGACGTTCATTTTATAAGTAATTTTTTTAATGTATATATATTAAAATTTTTATCATTTCTAGCAAAAAAATATGATATTTTCTAAAATTCATCATATAAATTGTTCATTTTTAAAAATTAAATTTCGAACCAAAAAAAAAGATTATTTATTTCAGTTGTCAAAAATATTTTTTTCATTTTATCCTTTTTTTTCTCTTTTGGAAAAGAATCGTATTTCCTAGGCGACATGGACGCTGATGGAACGTACTTGTGCTTGTGAAATTTACTTTTGTTTACCTTGAAATCGAAATTATTATTAATTTGTTTGTGAATTAATATGCGCATGTAGATCACGTAGAGCGGAACTAGCTAGTTTGGCTCAACAATCCAACAGTCTCTTCTTCTTCTTCTTCACAGTTGCGATTGTCTCTGCTCGAGCATAGGAAGTAGTGACAAACAAAATCGCCATAGATTGTTGTTGTTGTTGTTGTTGTTGTTTGAATCTTGAATATAATAAAATAGAAGATGGATCGCTTTTATTTTTTCAACATTCACTTTTTTCTACCAGTTAATTGAATTTGATATTCAGAAAAAAAAAATTTTTTTTAACAATTGGGTAAGCAAATTAATTGCTTATTCATTTTCATCACAATCAATTTCTGTTGTGAAGAATGTTTTTTAAATCAACTGAACATCAAAAATATAAATTATTATATAAAATTCAACTAACACACACAGCACAGCATAGTAGAACTTTTCACTGTTTATCATGATGCATGAAGGTTTTTTTTTTCTTGCGGTTTGTGTAATTAATTAAATTAATAATTTATATTTAAAAAAAGTATGATTAATTGAAACAATGTCAGTCGATTGAACAACAACTTACACACTTTTAGGGCGTGGCGGATCGCTTTGCAGTACAAACGGTTGCGCTGACAACGGCAGACCGAACAGCGTCTCTTCGTCCGCTTCTGCTTCAAGTCAGTCTCCATTCGGTACCACCGTCGAACAGCTCATGGGCAGTCGGTCAGTTTCGGCCGCCGCCAACGCCGCCGCATCTTTATCCAGCGCGTCGGCTTTTTCCAGCGTCGGGGGCGGTGGCGGTTCGTTTGCATCATTCAATCCATTTTTTTTCCCATTCATGCCGTACGCAGTTGGTGGTGCGTCGCCGATCTCAGGTAAGCACACAAACCAAAAACAAAACAAAAAAAGGACAAAAAACTTCTCCTATTTACCAGTGGAACAACAAACCCTGGTTTGGTACTGTTTTTTTTTGTTTTTGTTTCTTCTCTCCCTCCCAACCAATCACACTACACACCTTTGGACAAAGAACACTGTAGGCATACTGTCAACAAGAGCATGATTTCTTTTTTCAATTCTCTTTTTGTAAATATTTGCCGATTGGTATTTCTAGGTCAGTTGTTTTTGTCCAAAATTTTTTTAACAAATACATGTAAAAAATCCTTTATATTCGAGGAACACTAACTACTGCTTTGTAGGTTTTTTTTTCTTTTACTTTTATTTATTATTTGGGTCACGACTGAACTTTGTGTAAATTGTTGTTGTCGTTGTTGTTTTTCAAAATTTATCAATTAGAAATATGGAAAATGTATTTTCTTTCTCAATTTTTGTATTTTTTCAGAAAATTTTTTTTTCTAATTTACGCTAAAGTTCAATCGTCCGTAATTTTTCATCAACATTTCATCAGTCTTTTTTATTAATATATTGATATAAATATATATTTATATATATATTTTGATATAAGATTTTTATTTTATTTCACTTTTTTTGTTTTGTTTAAGTCAATATTTCTTTTTCACTGATAACATTTTATTTCAAATAATAATAATAATAATAGTCAGGTTCAGTTAGATTGTTGTAAGAAAAAGAAAATTACGGTGACTGTATTTTAATGTGGTCTTTATTATTTTTAAATGAGTTTACTGTGGACGTTTTATAGCCGAAAAAGTTGTGTGCTAGTTTTCTTCTCTTTTTTGCCCCATCTTTCTGCGACACACACTATTCGACAAATTCGATAAACAACGCTTCTTTTTGTTTATTTGTTTGAATTTTACCCTTTTGTCACACAGGTTTCTGGCCCTACGCATTCCCTGCCACAACTGGCGATTATTTTTTGCAAATGGCTACCTTGTTTGGTGGTAGAAATCAACAGTCGGTGGGCGCTGGCGCGGCCGCGGCCGCGGCTACGGGATCCGCTGCTGCGGCGTCGGTTTTGGAAGAGAGCTTTCCTGAAATATTGCACCGACTTTCAAAAGCGGCCTCTGGCAACACCGGTAAGCAAATTCACGTGTGTAATTTTGTTGTTGTTTATTTTAAATTTGAAAAAGAAATCAACGAATGTGCATGCAGTTGTGGTATAAAATTGTAACTTAATTTAACTTTTGATAATTTTATATTTATACCACTGATAGGTGTTGTTTGCATATTATTTTCTCAAAAAAGAGAACTCGTTTTTGTCGATTTTTTTCTTGGTTGTAAATTTCGATGGGAGGAGAATTTTGAAAATCGATTAAAATGAACGAATTTTTTTTTGAAATTAAATCCACAACCGAACACAACGTAAATTACCGACTGCCATTTTGCATGTTGTTGTTGTTGTTGTTGTTGTTGTTGTTGTTCAACTGTTGGGTGTTATGCACGCGATGAAGGTAAAAAAAATACTGTAGTTGACAATTGGGTTTCTATCAACCAGTGAACTGTATTGTTGATTGATTGAATGAAATTTGAATGTGAATTTCTGATGGACTTTTTCCGTTTTTAATTGTGCACATTTGTTTTTGTTGTTCACAGCAGAGCAGACGACGGTAATGCAAGCTTGTTCGTCGTCGTCGTCGCCGAATGCGGCGGCATCGACTGCGGCGGCAGAATCGTCGCCTCCTCCAGTGGTCGAACAGGCCGCCGCGTCTTTTTGGACAAAAGGCGAAAGTAGCAGCACAAGTGGCGCCGGTTCGCTTGTTCAAAAATCCCAAACTGGGGGCAGTGGTCAGCCGAGGGGTAAACAACGTCAACAGTCCGCTGGTGACAAACGACGAGCCGACGAGCAGATCGACTTTTCCAACCCAAAACGACGCGGTGAAAGTGGCGGCAAGCCGAAATCTCCGGACGAGCAGGTGATGACAACGAGCACGTCGAACGGCGGTTCCACAACTGTCGGAGACGAGCCCACGTCCACGTCGACTACTGGCAGCGGCGGCGGTACTGGTGGTGGCAAGCGTTTTGCGGTGTCGCCGCTTGATCAGCAGAATATTTTCAACGCTTCTGCCGCAGCTTGGGCCGCGTTGTCCAATCAGATTTTGCTGACAAATTTGCAAACTGGGCTGTTTACAGGCGGTCTCGGCGCCGCGGCGAATCCCGTTCAACAAGCGGCGGAACCACCGCCGGCCGCGGTGACCGTGGCGTCGATCGCTTCGACCGACGATCGCGCCACTTCTGCTTCTACAACTTTGCCGTCGACGATGACGTCACCTTCGAAAAGGACCACGACCACGACCCTGGAACCGGAACCGGTAACACCGACCAGAGCAAGCGGCGCGAGACAGGCGACGACGGGCGGCGGTCGTCGGGCTGTTTCGTCGAGACGCGGCAGAACTCCGACCGCGTCCAGGCGTGGGGCCGCCGGTCGCGGTCGACCGGCCACTATTTCTTCGAACGACACTCGACGACCGGCTTCGTCCGCTTCGACCCTGGATCCAAAGGAGACGAACCGCAGTTCGGTTGACGACACGATCGACGACGTGGCCAGTGGCCAGCCCCGGTCGCCCGCCGCGTTGTCGCAATTTTACTTCGCCTTTTCGTCGTTGGATCATTTCATGAATCCGAACGCTTACGCGGCGAGCGCCAGTTCCGCCGGCCGGTCGGGTCCGGGCAGGCCCCGGCGACGCGCCGGGCGTGGCTCCCGCGGTGGTATAACTGTTCGTCAACAGTTGGCGATGATGAAAAGAGCCGGCGTTGGCTCCACCACTGCTGCTGTTGGCAATAAAGCCAGCCCTCAGGCCCAGCCCGTCGGCATTGAATCAACCGACGCCAACGTCGTCGATACCGCGACAACGACGACGACGACGACAACGGCGGCGTTGGATCTCAGGACAAAATCGAACAAAGCCACACCCACTCAGCAGCATGCCGGTACGTTCATGTTATTTGTTTTTAATTTTTTTTATCGAAAAATATTCGTTTTCTCTTTCAGATCTCTCTTCCAGTGGAATCCAGCGTGCAACAAATGGTCATTTGGACAATAATTTAATGGAAAAAAATCTCGCGGAAACAAGTAAAAACAACAGTTGAAATCAACATTTGAAAAACAACTATAATATATATATATATATTTATTTATGTTTATTTTTTTTTCATTTTTGAAGCAAATCGAAAACGCGTAGTCAATCCCAAATTGTTGCGTAATCCGATTTTGTGCGGCTGGCGTCGACAGACGGTCATTCGTCACATTTCTGCGTCTGGCATTCGTGGAGATGTTCTCTATTATGCACCTTGTGGAAAACGACTCGGTTCTTATGTTGAAGTGATGCGAGTGTGTATTTTTTTACTGTTTAAAAAAATCAGTCACTATGTTCAATTTATTTATTATTTCTTTTTCAGTATTTGAGAAAAAATGGAATAATTAACCTGACCAAGGAAGATTTCAGCTTCAGCTCGAAAATAATCGTCGGAGAGTTTGTGTGCAATCGACGGGATTCCTTGAAAAGCGTAAGATGGATGGAAAACTTATATTCTATTATTTTATTATTATATTATATTTATACTTTTTTTCAGGGGTTGGTAAATTTGTCCGAATCGGACGTGCTCAACTTGTTGAGCCAGTTGAAGAACAACGGCTCTGGCGGATCACTTCCATCATCAATGAAGAACTCTCCCAATGACGGTGAGTGAATTGAAAATTTTAATGCTTATCCATTTATTTTGTATTTTTGGTATTTTCAGGTGCAAATGACTCATTGTCGAGACGATCCAAGCGGGTTACGACGGCGTTGGTCAGGAAAAGCAGCGTCACCAAAGCAACTACACAAAGACGGAAATGTAATTTTTTTTGCCAGCAACAATAAATCAAGCGATTGTTGTTTTTAATGTTTAATATTTTATTTTTTTTCTCTTATTATATGTATATTTTTTTCATGCATTTTAGTAGAATTCAAACAATCTGACGGTGAACGTGGTCGCGTTCGAAATTTGGTAAGTAGAACAAAATTGTGAAAAGAAATTGTGCTTTTGTGTTGTTATTTTCTTCTTTTTTTCTTGTTGTTTCAATATCACAATTAATTTTCATAAATTATGCAGAAAGCACAGCAAAAATTGAAAAAGCAACAGAATCAACAAGAAGCGCCGGCAGTGAAGCGAGTTGTGGCAAAAGCTGCTGCCGTGATGCGCGAAGAACAAAAATTGGTATATTTTTCAACCCCCTCCTTCCTCTCTTTCTTTTATTCTTGGTTTTTTTATGTACAATATATAAAAATTAATTATTCATTTTTTCTCTTCAGCTGAAGAATAACGAAAAAGAAGTGAAAGTGCGTCAAGTTCGTGTTCCAGTTGAAGATACTGAAGTTGAGCATGCAAAAGTGGGATTTTATTGTTATTGTGGTGGTGGTTTATTTTTTTTTAATAATAACGTTTAAAATTTGCAGCCTCTTCCTGAATTTACTCCAGTAAAGCATTTGCAGTTGGATTCGAGCGCTTTTGCAGATTTGTTGATGGTGATGCAGTTTGTCACCACATTTGGTCATGTACTTAATATAAGTAAGTTTTTCTGGCATTCCAAATATTCAGTTGTTTCTTTATTGATTTCGATTTTGTTTTTTTTAAGAAAAATCTGACATTCCTTCATTAGCAACAATGCATGCCGGTTTGTTGAACAATCCACCTGATCAACAGGCTGTCGTCAATTTGACGAAAACATTGCTATCGTTGCTTTTGGAATATTCAAATCTGCCTACCGGTGCTAGTGCTATTTGCACATGTACAGGAGTGACTTTGAAAGATGAGACCGTTACCGATGCTAATTACAGTGAACTGTTGCGGTTGTTTTTCATTTCTCGCGATGACCCTTCTTGCCTGCAGGTAAAACAGAAATAAAAGCAAACGCAACGAAATTGATAATCAGTTTATGAAAATTTAATAATTTTATTATTATTTGTTGTATTTTTCAAGTTGTCCAATTCTTTGGAAAGCAATTCATTCGAAGCTGTTGATCCATCAGTGAAAGTGCGCATGTTGGCGTACATGTGCAATGATTTGCTCTACTGCCGAAACGTGGTGCGTGAAGTAGAAAGCAATATTGAAGAATTGGCCAAATTGAAAAGCGACAAATGGTCGAAGAAAGGAAAAATTAGAGCGTGAGTAGCGTATATATATATTTTATAAGTTTTTATGTGTATTTTTTAAATAATTTATGTTGTTGTTGTTGTTGTTGTTGTTGTTATTTGGAATTTTTTCTTAGATTGCGTCTAGCACGTGCGGCAAAAGTTGGAGAGCAGCAACAGAAGAAAGTTGTTGTTGTTGGCAAAGATCAAAAATCGGACGAAAGCGCCGTTTCAGAACTTGGAGCGTCGTCTGCTGAAAAATATGATCCGAATGCAGAAGCTGTATTTGAAATTTATTTAAAATTTCCAGTAATTTGTGTGTAAATTTTTTGTTATTGTTCGCTTTTTTGTAGAATAATAACCAACAGTTGCATAATTGTGATGAATCGACGAAAGATGATCTGAAATCAGAGCAGCAGCAACAACAGCAGCAGGGTGGTGGCGAGCCTGGTCACAGTGGAGCACTTTTTGAAAGTGAACTCACTCCTGAGGTTTATTTATTTAATTATTGATCTTATTTATACTTGTGAAGTAAATTTTAATTTTTATTTTAATTTAGGAAAAACAAATGAGTCCCGAAGAGATTGACAAAATGATCGACACTTTGTCCAAGGTTTGTTGTTGTTGTTGTTGTTGTTTTATTAAAATACATTTTTTTAAATATTATTTTCTTCAGGAAGTGGACCAGATGCGTTGCAAAATTAGCAACAGAGGTTTGAAAATACGCTCTTTGCCGTTGGGTCAGGACCGCCTGCGGCGAAACTATTGGATGATCAACGAGATTCGGGGCATTTTGGTGCAGTCGGTGGAATCCGGCTCGAACACGGTCGAAACCGACGTCCGCGACTGTGTCACGGCTCTACGGGATGCGGTTGTTGCGCTGATGAACGACGACCACCACCACAAGGTTAGCATTGCTGAAAATGATGCAATTGAAGCGGACGATCGTCAGCTTAAATCCGCCTACGCAAAGGCCTCGGCTCCGGCTGGTGGTGGTGGTGGTGGTGGTGACAGTTGTTGTTGGTGGATAATTGACCAGCCGTCCAAAGTGGACGAGCTGTTGCAAAGTCTGAGCCAGCGTGGAATACGCGAACGTTTGTTCAGTCGCTCGTTGGCCAAATATTCGGACACTTACAAGGAGTGTGCCTTTGGAGACAAAAGTATATTATTATTATTATTATTCATAAATTGGAAATGAAAATTTCAGTTTTTTTTTACTTTTTTACAATGCTGCTATTGTATGTATGCTATGCTACAATCTACCTACAATCATGATTCAGGTGCAATTGAACTAACTCCTACGATCCGCCGTTCTGGACCGTCTTTTGTCGAACAAATGATGACAGTGCTGACAGCAATGCAACAACTCGAAGACAAATGTTACCAGGCGAACATTCATGTTCCCGTAAATTTTTATAATATTAATTATTCAAAAAAAATTGCACAATTTTGAATTTTAATTTTTTTTCAATTTTATCTAGGGTTGGCATCCAGAAGAAGGAGGAGAGTATAATAATAATAATAATAATAATAATAATTACTCTGCCGAATCGGAATTGTCTTTGCTCAATAATGACAATGGTGATATATTGGCGTTGGTTAAGGCAAGATTGTTGAATTTGGAAAAGAACATCGAAAGACGCTACTTGACACCTTTCATCAATCAGTGAGTTGTTGTTTGTTGGTCATTTTATTATTTCACTTTTATTTGTATTATTTATTATAAATTTTTAGCAATGAAGCGAAGATGTTTCAGTCGAATAGCAGTCGAGCAAAACTTTCCTCCAAAGGTATGCCAAATTATAAATTATTATTATTATTATTATTATTCAGTAAAGTAATCTTTAAAAAAGCAATTGAGTAGTAAGTGGAGGGGCAGTTAAAATTAATAATTATATTCTTCGAGTTAGAATTGCAGGATGTGTGTTGTGTAAAATTTGCATTATTATTACTGTTGTTGTTGTTGTTTGAAATTTGTTTTTGAAAATTTTTTTTCAATTTACAGGAAATGATGGTAGTTCGGAAGATTTACCCGCTCAAATTGTTCACTGGCGTCAAGGAGTGGATGGCGCGCGTTCTGCGGCTCAGTTCCACATGTGCATGGATGCGTTGGAATCTTTCGTCGCTTGGGAAAAATCAATCATGAAAGCAGTGAGCAATTTTGTTGTTGTTTATTTAAATATGTTTTAGATTTTTTATTTTTATTTTCTTTATTATTATTATTATTATTATTATTATTAAAATTTCAGATGTGTCAGATTTGTCGAGACGATTGCAACGAATCGCAGTTGTTGTTATGCGACGGGTGCGACATGGGCTATCATACGTATTGTTTCCGAGTAAATTTGTCCTACTTGTTTTTTGATATTAAAAATTTAATTATTGAACAAAAAAATTATTTATTCAGCCGAAAATGACCAAAGTTCCTGAAGAAGATTGGTATTGTCCAGAATGTGTAGCGAAAGTAAGTTTGAATATAACAGTAACATATCATATAAAATAGTGTTTCCGTTTTTGTTTAATAATAATATTTTATTTTTTCAATTTAGGCAACACGTCGCTCTTGTTGTTTGGTATGTTGCCGGCATTCGTCTCAGCCGATGCTCGGTTGTGCCGAATGTGGACGTGAGTACCATGCCGAGTGTGTGGATTTAGACCCGGTGAAGAGTGTCAAATCGAACTGGCGATGTTTTGGCTGTTGCAAAGTAAGTATATATATATATATATATATATATTATAATTTTTATTTTTTTTTAATTTTTTTAAATTAAAATTAATTGTTGATTATTTTTTAAAATTAAGTTGAGGAAAAGTTTGTCGAACGGACCGTCGGCTCCGAAACGACGCAAATTGGAGCCGAAAGAAAAACGACGTCCGGTGGAATCGAGCAACAAAAAATCCCCCAACAAGAAAGTAGTGAAAAGTGAAAAAAAGAAGCAGCAGGCAGAGAAAAAAGCCGCTTCCAACAGCGGTAGCCCGACGACAGCGACAACTGCCGTCACATATTCCGGTTTTGATTATGAAGAAATTTGCAGGTATGTAATTTTTTAATCATTATATTATTATTATTATTATTAAATGATAATTATTCGCTGAATGTTTACTTATTTGTTTTTTAAAATAGCATTATTTTGGCCGAATTGGATGCGCACCGCGATTCTTGGCCTTTCAAAAAGCCAGTAGACTCGAAATTGGTTCCTCTGTATAAGAAAGTGATTAAAAAGCCGATGGATCTCTCCGCTATTCATGCCAAATTGATTTCACACAAGTATGAATAAAATGGAATTTGGTTTTTTTTTCTTTTCAAAATTGATTTTTGATTGAAATATCAAATTCTACCACTTTTTGTTCATTGATCCACTGACTGATTGATTTGATCTTAGATATCAAAGAGGAGAAGATTTTGTTAAAGATGTAAATTTGGTTTTTGACAATTGTAAAACGTTCAATGAAGACGATTCAAAAATTGGAAAAGCCGGTCACAGTTTGCGTCGCTTTTTCACCAGACGATGGAAAGAGCTTCACGCAGCCACGCAGTTGAAACGCTTTTAATATTAATAATAATATTATTTTTTTTTATTATTGTTTTTTTGCATTGTCTATTGCAGAGTCACACATTCCTTTTTTTTGTTTTTCACTGTTACGCCTGAAAAGTTATTGCAAAAGCGCGCATTATTTAATAACCGACCAGTAAGTAGTTGGATCATCATTGTATTTTTGTTTTATTTATCAATTTTGCTGCTCGCTATTGATATTTATTGCTGTTATCCCGTGACATTGAAAAAAGCTACTTTGCGGCTTTGTTACTTTGCAAATAAAATTATTTATGTACATATACATTTGTGTGTGTGTGTGAAGCTGTGTTTTTAATGAAATTCTAAAAACAAGCAGAAAAGTGTTCTTTGTTCAGTAATGTAATGTTCATTTATTTTCATTACAGTCAATAATTGTAAAAATACATTAGAAATAAAAAACAATTATTGGTTGCGAATAAATTAATTCAAAACTTATTATTATTCAGCGACAAAAGTCTAATAATGACAAGTTACTGTAGATGCATAATGCAGTTATTTGAAAATTACAAAAAATCCTATAATAAAGCAATTTTTGCACATGTGCTATTTTTATAATTGCTTTTGGAATGACAGTTTTTTTTTAATAATTACTGGAGTTATTGACAGCAGTTTACTGTAATTGTAACTTAAAAATTACTTGTATACTGTGGATAATTTGTGAGCGTTGACTTTTTTTGTGCATTGAAATTTTTGTACTTGCTGCATTAGGTTTCCTTTATTTCGCGTTCGTTCTGTGTAGCAGCTCATCAGTGAAATTCTGAACTGTTGATAGGCAACAGCTTGTCAGTTGTATATATTGTTGGTTTAACCGTAAGTTGTTGTTGCTCGATCATCAAAATTTTGCCCTACTTTTTTCAAAAATATTTTTAAAATTTCTCTCTCACTTTCATTATTCTATCGTTGAATCATACTGAAACAAAGTTCATTTTCGCACATACTTTTATTGTACAAAATATTTATGTATTTATTTCTACTTCCTTGTGATGAGCAGGTAGGTTGCAAGTAAAGTAGGTATGCGATTGGTCTTCATTGTTATCATACTTTGCGCTTGGTTTGCTCAGTTTTCATTTGTCATCGCGTGCGATTGTTTGCATATTTGACATTATTAGCTGATAATTTGAATTTTTTCAATTACTGAAGCGATCGGCAGCAGTTTACTGTAATCTTAACTTTAAAATAGCTTATGTACTGTAGATAGTTTGTTAGGGTAGATTTTTTGGTCCTTATGGGCATTTTATGTATTTAAGTTTTTGTCCTTAGTGCATTAAGTTCTTTTTTTGTTTTTGTTTTCGCTCGTTGTGTGCATTAGCTGATTCATCGTGGAAATTCTGAACTGTTGACGATAAACAGTTTACTAGCATATATATATATATATGTATATATTGTTATTTTAATCGTAAGTTGTTGGTCTGTCGTCGAAAATTTGCTCCACTTTTTAAAAATATTTTTTATTTCTCAATTTCATTGAATCAGAAAAAAGCCAAGTTTGGCAGAAATTTTCAACTGTAGTGTCTAATTTTTACTGATTGAACTCTCAGCTTTGCGAACATTAGCGCTTGACATGCATCGTTCGGTTTTCTGTTCCGTGTATTGTTGTGTTGCAGTTGAAAAAGCACATTCAAATGAATATAATTCCTATTTCATAATAGTCATCATCAAGTAGAAATGTCGCGATGAATTAAATTTTTTAATTAATTAATTTTGTTGTTTACATTTGTTGGATGTTGTTGGATGATGGTTTTTTTTAATGTTTTACTTTTTAGCTTTGTTCACTTGAAAATGATGTGGGAGTTTGAAGATGGTTCGCGCGACGTGGCGAAGATACGTAACGCTTTGGAAAATCTCTATTCGACGTCAATCCGCCCAGAGCAGCGCCGAGCGGCGCACGATTTTCTCGTCTGGGCCCAGTCGATTCCGGGAAATTGGCAACATTTTCTGACAATATTGAAAACTTGTACCGACCCCAACACGGCATTTTTCGCCTGCAACTCGTTGTATTCGACACTGGCGTTCGGCTGGCACAACGCCCCAGAACTCGAAGGTTATGTGGAATTGTTCTTCGATTTGTTTGTGAAAATTTGCGAATCCGACTCCCAAAAGATGGTGTTTTTGGCCAACAAGATCTGCTCCACGCTGGCCGTCTGCATGCTGCGGGGCTTGATGGTGGATTTGGGTCCGGTGGTGGTGGAAAATTTGCAACTCCGTTGGGCCGACCAACGACCGCAGTTGTTGGTCACAGTTTTCGAAGAGCTGCCGGTCCAGTTGGACAAGATCACCGTTCGCTTGGAAGAGCGCAGTTTTCTGCGGGCCTTGTTGCACAGGTTGGAACCGTGCATCGTCTCTACCGTGCAGGGGTTTTTGCAATCGTTCTACCAGCGTGGCTTCGATCCGGTCGGCAGTTTGAAATTGGCTTCGGGCTGTGCGGAAATTTGGCTCGGTTTCACGAAAAACATCGACGCTTGGAAAGAGAACATCGACTCGTTTCTGCTTAGCATGCTCGACATCAACGGCACCGTGCTGGCGTTGGGTCGTCTGTTCGGCACGCTGGCCCGCCAGGAGAAGTTGCGGGACCATCCGGACATGTTGTTCCACTTGTTCGAATATGTCGGCAAAATTCGCGTTCGTCTGTTCAACAGCGACTGGTCGACAGTGACGGCCATGGAGTTCGAACATCCGGTAACCGTGCTGATGGACATGGTGAGCACGTTGGCCGAGCATCACGTGCAGTTCATGCTGCGCCACGTCGACGACGCCAGGGTGGTCGACACTTTCGAGACGTTGATCGCCATGTTCGACATACCGGTCGACTATTTGATCAACGCGGACTTCAGCTGCGTGGTTTTGACCAGCACGTTCTGGGAATCGTTGAATTACCAGTTGTACCACGAGATCGATGGAACCGCCGCCCAACGAGACGAGCTCGTCAAGCGTCTGGCCGGATTTTACGTTCAGCTGTTGTCGGCTTTGTTGAAACAGTGGCACGCGTTCGCGTTGAAGACCATCCACGTCGCGCCGACCGACCACTCCTACCAGAGTTGTGAGGATGCGTTCCAGTCGTTGATTTGCTGCTGCTACAACGTGCTGGGCAACGACGTGGTCGCCCAGCTTCGCCACACGTTGCAGGAGAAGGTCTGCTCGGGTACCGACGGAACCGACGACCAACAGCAGCGGCCGTTGTCGTCGGCGGAAAACGACGCCGTGCTGTTGGTGCTGTTGAGCGCTTTGGAAGCGCTGAGCGAAGAAGTGGCCGAGCACGACGACCAGATCGGCGTCGTTTTGCACGACTTGCTGCCGTTGGTGCCCCGGCACACGCCCAAAATGCTCTGCGCCCTGTTGGACGTGCTGGTCACCTACTCGGCCGAGATCCACCACCAGCAGTTGTACGACGTGGCGGTGCCGATCGTGCTCGAAGGTCTGCGTCACGCCGAAACGGCCACGGCCGCTTCGCACGCGTTGAACGAAATCACCTGCCACCGCGAGCCGGTCATCCTGCCCTGGGCCGACGCCCTGCTCGAGGCGGCGTTGGGTTTCGCCGACCGAAGCGAACTGCAACTGCAGGACCGGCAGAGCGCCATGCGGTCGGTGGGGCACATTGTCGGCATTTTGCCCGACGACAAGCGCAACGTCGTCATCACTGCCACACTGGCACCTCGGCTGGCCAAGTTGAATGCGATTTTCGACAACAAGAATATCAATCCCAGTTGCGCCGATGCCGGCTTGTCGTCTCCACTGGCGAACGTGTTCGTCGAATTTTCCCTGCTGACTCATTTCACGAACAGCGTCAGTTTGCGCAACAGCTCAACCCGAGCCGCTTCCCCCTATCGACACCCGGCCTGCATTGTCATCGAGCAGTGCTATCCGGCGGCGATGGACGTCTATCAGAATAGCGGCAACAGCGTCGACGTGGCCCACTGGGTTTGCACCCTGGTCGACGCCAGCCTGGTCGGTCTCGTGGCCGAAAACGCGCTTCAGACGGTCCTCCTGGTCGGTCGGTTGGTGCAGAGCGTTGCTCTGTGCAAAGGTTTGATTACACTGGTGCAAAATTGCATCATGATCATCGGCGAGGAACAGTGGCGCATCATGCAACTGTCCGGTCCACTGTCCGAACTGTTCAATCGTATCACTGGATCTGTTTTGGACCGTTTTCATCGAATTGCCGACGAAGATTTGCTGGAAACCTATTTACGAATGTGTCATAAGGTGGGGTATATATATATATACTTTGTTCTCCTTGTCGTCAGTATTTTTTTGTTTTTATTTTTATTTTATTATTATTCATTTAGCTGAGCGTAAATTGCTGGTGGTTTTGTTCGGGCAGCAGTGCGGACATGCGGACCGCGATGGATTTGGCCAAGATCGGAATGCAGTGCAGTGAAATTCACGTGGTTCGATCGACGAAGTTGTTTTTGACCACTGTATTTGTCAAACAGAAGCACCATGAATTTTCTCGCCAATTGGTTGAACATGCCGGTCCAGGCATATTGATTGCGTGTTTCAAGCGAAACGAAGTCGAGCCTTTGGGTCAAAATGTCGAAGCGTTGGGCGATATATTCGCCGCTTTGGTACGCCACCACAGTACCGCTGTTCGTGACGTGCTCACCGTTCTGCCCCAGCATCAGATGGTCAGCGAATTGCTGGCAGCGGCTGTCAACAATCCGCGTCACTTTTCCACTACTTGGAAAGAAATCAACATGCTTTGTCGTAAAGGGACACTAAAGTTGCCCGTTTCCGTCACTGAAACAACAATGAAATGACTTTTCTATTTAATTTACCTACCACTCATTATTTTTGTGTTGTCTTTGATTAGCGTGACAATACAAAATACCTCACCATCTGCTTGCTTCACTTTTATTTTGAAGTAGAGTATGGAGGGGGTTGGAAGAAGTTTGTTTGGCTGTCAGTTAATGATGTGAACCCACCACCACCGAGTTGCCTCACCTAGAAGGCTGATCAACGACACCCCGATTGCAGTTCAGTTGATGGCAGCTTTGATTGTCACCTGCTTGAAAACGCTTTCGTTGAATATCGTAAAATTTCTTCGAATCGCTTGCTTGCTGCTCTTTTCACAGCCACACGATGAATAAATAATATATGCTTTACTTTGTGCTTCTTCTGAGACGACGGCCTGCCTGCCACTGAAGCAATGCTGCATATTTTAGAAAAACGCTTTTCGATTGCTTAGAATTGAATGATGATGTGTCATTATGGTCAATTTTGCACATATTTCCTCCATACAGCGGTTAAGGGCTCGGAAATGTGAAATGTTTTGAAATCAGTACACATTATTTTTATTTGTAAAAAAAATTACAAGTTAGCTATTACAATTTTCCCATAATATAACCCCAAAAAATGCCGCTTTTGTATCAAACAAAAATGGACGTCACATTTGACGCATCGCACTCTAGATGTTTTTTCGCACAAACAGCGACAACGATTTTTCCGTCGAACTACTTCTGGCCAGTGGACCACGTGATCCAGTAGTACAGCCGTGCTTGGCAATGGTCTTCTTATCAGCAGCTACCTGCTGGATTCCATTTCTGATGACCAACAGACCCTTTTCTATGATATTTTTTGTTGATTTAGCAGTTTTATGAGGGAATGAATAATCTCCAGGGTGTATTGCAACAGATCTTTCTGGCTACCACCAGCTGCTGCTACTTTTGCACTGAGATCTCTTCGACACAACAGCAACATGGCTGGATGGTACAAAACAGTTCTTTTCTAAAGCATATTCTACTCCGATGGTACAGTACTCTTAGCATTACAAGAAAGATGAACATAATGATATATCAAAATCAGAAGTTGTCTACTTGAATTGATCAAATGCATACATACAGTTCTTTGAACATTGGGTTACCAAACGGCGGCGATAGGAATAAACTGAACAAACAGCCTGATGGCTTCACAAATATTAATTACTATTTTAAAGAAAATTTCTCATTGCCTACATTTTAAGAACAGTCAGATAAAATAAAATAAAAATTATTGCAATTAAAGAAAAATTTGATTCTTTTTAATACTGTTGTTCTGTATGCTCATTTTAAAATGGAAACAAACCACTGCAGTCTAAGTGCATTGCTCTTTTCATGGAAACAAGAAATATGATCTAATGTGTGAATAAATAATAGTCTACAATCCCATTACGCCTATACCATATTTTGCGTTATCTGATTGTCGTTGTATTATTTTACAACAAAAATAGAATCAACAGGTTCGCATTTGAACGGCAGCGTTGAACAATTTTTCTTTAGCTTCTGCATTCAAAGTTTCGGCCAAACGTTGCCGAAGCAAAAAGGATGCGAAAATTTCAGCCGTCCTCTCCGGTGAATCTTCATGAACCGAATGCCCAACTTCGGTCAGCAATGCCATCTGAAATTTTCCCTGCATCTGGGCTGTGGTCAACGCGGTGTCCATGTTGTCTTTGTTGGCCAGAAGCAGAAGTTTCGGAACAGAGACGGATAAAAATTTTTCCGACATGCCAGTATACCAACCTTCCCAATATTTTTCCGTTTTCGACAAATCTATACGCCAACCATAAATTGTCGACTCTGGACATTCTACATCGGATGTCTGAGGAATTTCCTCCAATTCTGCTGCTTCTTCATCAATACGATCAATTGGATGCTGATCTGATCTTACCAAATTCTCTTTTACACTTTGAATTCTGCAAAATAAATATTAACAAAGTAGTTTTTAAAAAAGGCACTAATACATTCTTTTCGCCAACTACAACACTCACTTTTTCACTTGACCCGGCATAGAAACTCTGGCCGATTCCAAATTTCGAATGTATGAAGAACGTTTGCTGAAAATTAAAAAAAAGATTTTACAATTTAAAATTTTTCCACTGAAGAATTAAACTTTTAAACAAAAGTGAAAATTAATTCCAACTAACCTCCATTCAATAGCCATCGGTATGCTATTGAACTGTTTCGGTCGACTGAGTAAATAATTCTGCATACATTTCAAAGCTTGCAAAGCAGAGCCTGAAAATAATTGTAAAATAATTCTTAAATTTCAAAAAAAACATAACATTCAGAAACCTTCTGCAACATCAACAACAATCAATGCAGCCAATGATGGAATATTTTTGGAATGAGCAACTTCAACAGCAACAGCGCCACCCATGCTAAACAGTATTTTATATTCACGTTGCAATAGAAAAAACCACTAAAAAATTATAAGAAAAAAGGAAATAAATCCAATTTTCGTATCGAAAACAACTCTACTTGAATGAAATACATGCAATTAAGAATACTGTTTAAATAATCAGTACTGATTTCTTTTTGATAAAGACAACATACATGTGCAATAATATTGATTAGCCCATTCAACAAAACTCACCTATGTCCGATCAATATTACAGGGGCAGTAATTTGAGAAAAATAAGTTTTCAATACTGCAGCAACATCACTAAACAAAAAAAATCAACTACTGAACAAGCTGAACTGTGCTAAACAGTATATATATACTCTGCCATCACTTCCAAAGCCAAATTGTACTCATCATCAGTATTTGTTTCACCTATCAAATGAAAAAATGATTTTAATCACATAAAAAATAAAGCCAAAATTTACCATGTCCTCGAAGGTCAATAGCAAAAACTGTGCATGTAATCAATGACGATAGATATTTCTACAAATGAATGGATTTGGTAAAACTGGTGCACTGCTTTTCAACACTATTATAAAACTGTTTACTGCCAAACATGCCCATGACAGTGCAGAACATCCCCCACCGTGGAGAAATACCAACAACGGCCCATCTTTTCCTTTAATGTATACGTTGAATAAATTCTTATCTGATATTTTCACAGTTTCCTTTTTGTCAAAATAAGCATTCCATTCAAGTGGTTGAAAGCGATCTGCATTCAAACGCTTCGAAGTTTTCGAATTTGCACTTAAATATTGTAATTTTTATAAAAAAAATAAATAAATTCTGCACATTTCAAAAAATTGTCGTGTGCAATTGTTATTGTTTGTCAGTGTTTCGACGTACCGTGATTTGGGAGGTAAAGATATTAGTAATCGTTTATGAAGAGACTTTTCTAATTCAGAAGCCATCACTTTATTAATTAAAAAAATATAATTTATGAATATTGCAAGAATAACATTACCTAATTATTCAAACATATTCTAATGATCAATAAAAGCTGTTTGTCTACCATAGAAATAAAGTTCATAAAGTACAAATAATAATATTTTTAAAAAATGATTTTATAAAATGAATTTCATGAAATATTTTTTTTTGAATAATAAATCTTAGGCTAGTAACAGAAATTATCATTTACAAGAATTATTTGAAAAATGATTTTCCATAAATTACTGTAATTGGTTTGCAATATTGATTTTCACGTTCGTCTAGTACAGTAGATGTAAATAATTTTGTAATATATATTGATTTATTTTTATTTTTGATGTTATCGTTTAAAAATATTTTCATAAAGCAAAAATTAAAAAATTGGTTACCCTTTGCACAACCCAATGTTTGCTTTGCGACTGCTTCTCACAGAAGAAATCTCTTGGAACTTTTGACGCATGAAATTCGCCTTCGCGGCCCAATAACCGTTGCCCAATACATGCACAGGGCTCTGACGTGTCCCGTTTATGGTTATTACACAACGCGAAGTTGTATTTTCGGTAAAGACGGTGATTTTCTCACATCGCCAGAAGTGAGTCAAATGTTCGGTGAAATTTTGGCTCTGTGGTGTGTACAGATGTTGGACGAAGTATGTCACGAAGGGCCGTTCAATTTGGTCGAACTGGGCCCGGGAAGTGGCAAACTCATGCAAGATATGCTGAGAACTATGGCCAAGTTTAAAGTTTGCAATAAAATATCAGTACATTTGGTAGAAATAAGTGACCAGCTCGCGCGGCAGCAGGAGCAGTTGTTGTGTCCACAGTGGACGAACACTGGGATGGATTCGATTGGCGAAACGGTTTGTTACAAGAAGAGGTATACGTCGAGTGGAATTCCCGTACATTGGCACAAAGATGTGGAAGATTTGCCCAGGGGGTTTTCTCTGGTTATAGCCCAAGAATTTTTCGACGCCATGCCGATACACAAATTCCAACATACCGCTCGCGGTTGGAGAGAAATTCTCGTCGATGTTGACGAGGATGCATCGATTTGTTGTGGTGGTGATGATCGATTGAAATTTTTCCTCGCTTCATCAAAAACGGTTACCCAAAAAGCGTTCTTCGATGAAAAGCTGGCCGGCGACAAGTCGACGGCGTGGGAAATCAGTCCGGCTAGTGTTGTCGTCCTGCGGTCCATTTCCAAACTGATCACCGAATTCGGCGGTGCAATGTTGATCGTCGACTACGGCCACGATGGAGAAAAGGGCGACACTTTGCGCGCATTTGCCAACCACCAAATTGTCGATCCTTTGCAAAATCCCGGCATGGTCGACATGACTGCTGATGTTAATTTTCGCTATTTGAAAAAACAGCTCGAAAATCTCGTGGTCTGCTTCGGGCCGGTCACGCAGGGGGAATTTTTGCTCAGGATGGGCGTCGGTTTTCGTCTGCAACAACTGCTCGGCAGCGTCGAAAATGAATCCCAGCGTGATTATTTGATTTCAAGCTGCGACTATTTGGTGAACAGTGAAAAAATGGGCAGTCATTTTAAAGTTTTCTCCATCTTTCCAAATGTATTGAATGACTATTTATCCCGCAGAGCGCCTCCTGGATTTTCTTTGGCAAATAAAAATTAACCAATAAAATTAATCATATACAGTTGTTCAATTCGAATGGTCAATCTTGAACAGCTCTTTTTTAGTACAGTGCAATATTGTCATTCTGTAATATTGAAATTTGGTTCTAGAAAAAGTTATTGTTTCTTTTTTCTATTATTCAAGCATTTATTATATCATTCACGTGTGTGTGTGTGTGTGTGTGTGCGTGTGTTGAATAATTATTGTAAGCAGAAGGAGTTTGTTTTTAATTTTTTATGAATTTTATTCTTGATTATCATTTAATTCTGTATTTGATTGAAAGAAAATTTGTCGATAGTTTACAATTTGCATAATTTATTCGCCATAATAAATTTAAACCGAGATAAAAATTTTGAAAAAATACTTTGAAAAGCTAGTTTCAGTACATTTCTTATGAAACTCAAGGTAGATAGGTAAAGTTATATTTTGTATATGTGATCAGAGTTATGCAAAATTGTGTATTGTTGAAATGCTTTGTTGCATTGTCATTGAAATTGGGTTGTGTGCCTTAGTTAATTGTTTTTGTTTCAAATTAAAATCATAAATCAGTTTGAATTTCATTCGCAATAACAGCGCTGATTTAATAATATGGGTGATGGTGATTTTTTTTGCTCTTTCAATTTCTGATTGAATTCATGCTTGGTCGTTTGGTTTATAACGAAAAGTGTATGTTTGAAGATTTTTGAAAAAGCGAAAATGGCGCTGAAAGTTACGGGAGGAATTGTTTCACAGTTGACAAAAGTGAAAGTATTTGTGATCAATCGAACGGCAGAAATTGGCATCTTGAACAGCAGTTTGACGCGGTTTACGACATTCGCAGCGTTTTGTCGAATGTTAACATTTTGTTCTGTTGCCGAACCGAAATTGCACAACTTTTTGTCGAAAACGACAATTGTTTCACCATTTGCGGTCTATTCTGTCGAAGCTGCGGAAAATACCGACAGGTGATTGTTTCGATTTAATTCAATTATTAATTAATTAATTAATTAATTTTTCAGTTCAAATGAGAGAAAAGAGGATGAAGAGGGGAAAGAAATCGCGTCGGTGAAGCGTCGATTGACCCAGTTGATGAAAAAGTACGAATATCCGTCGTTGCCAGTATCCACAGCGTATCAGTATTATACAAAGGAGTGTTTCGAAAAGGCCGGCAAAGGGTTGAAAGTTCATCAAGCGATGCCGGAATTTGCGAAAAGTTGGAAACGACTGAGTCTCGCGGAAAAGAAGGAATACGAAAGCAAAATGTTGCAAGCGATCGGAGAATTCAGCGATTCGTTGAAGCGGTGGGAAACGTCGTTGAAGCAGCGCAAACTGGGCGGCGTGTTGAAGGCGATCACGCTGGGTATCCGGCTCGACGACACCAAACGGCTCACTAGGCGACTGTTGAAAAAGGAGCTCGACCATCTGAAAGAACGTTACGATTGTCCGTTGTTGAAATTCTCCAAGCCGTACCGGCTGTTCATGCACGAAAAGCTGAAAACGATGTACAAAGATGTGGGCGACAGCCAGCAGCATCGTCTGCGTTCGGTTTCGGACCAGTGGAACTCGATGACCGCCGAAGAGAGGCGGGTTTTCAAACGTCGGGCCGATCAAATTGCGGAATCTGAAAACGAACGTCTCGACCAGTGGCGACAAGATATGTTCAACCGAGGTCTCAGTGACGTGGTCGACAAAATCGACTGGCTCCAAACGCACATCGGTACCCTCCGACCGGCCGGTAGAACTTTGTCACTAGCCAAGTTCAGTTCCATTTTGGATGATCTGAGCAACAAGAAGTCGAAAAGCAAACCACGAACCGAAGAACCATCACCAGCTTGAATGAAGAATCTCACATTCTCTCCCTCTCTTGCTGTTTCATTTGACAATTTTCATATTTATTTATTTATTTATTAAATATTTTTCTCAAACAAAATGAAAAAAAAAGAAAACAAAGAAAAATAATATAAACTCATCATTCTACCTGATCTGAGCGAGCTCAGGGTTGTTTGTCATCGATCACTAAAAAATGATAAAACATCAGGACACGAAAGAACACACGCGTTGGATAGACAGAGAATAAATAGAAAAGCGGCCAACAAAATACCGCAGATCGATGATAAGCTACAACATTGTACCTCTGTGTGAGCGAGCGAGGGAGTCGAACTTCAGTTTTCAACAAATGAGGAGATATTGAAAAAAATAAAATAAAATATACCAGAAATAATGCAGAGACCGATAACATAGTATATAGAATAGAAGAATTATTATTAATTATTATTCCATATCGAGAAACAAGTCAAGCAACATCTGAACAGCTGTTACCCGCAAAATTATGTTCCACTTGATCAACATCAACACCATTACTACTACTAGTATTATCACCAATATTATTATTATTATTATTAGCATTGTCGCAGTTGTTGCTGTTCAATGAATAACCGTTCAGTGGTTCCGGTTGTGAATGACCATTGACCACCATCACCAGCGGAGGATCAGAATTGGTCTTCAAACCTGTGGATATAGCTGCTGCCGCCGCCGCAGCCGCAGCCGCGGCCGCCGTTGCGGCACCATGAATACGCTCGGCTTCGTCCAACCATTTTTGCAGCCTGTTGCGCATTTGGCTCAGTCGATTGGGACTGAAATGCAAATGTTCAAATTTGGCAATCGACGGTTGGGTGTATTCGATGTCTCGATATTCGTCGGCCAAAGCCGCCGCGACATCCTTTTGCGTATAGCCGAGTTCGAAACGTCGACGTTTGAAATATTCCGCAAATTCTTTGATGTCATTCTGAGCGCCCACCGTCGTCTTCTTCTGGTCCACCGAGGCAGCCGAAGAACCGCCACCGCTGCTGCCGTTGTTCATCTTGCTGGCCAACGAACCGCGCGGCGTTGAGCCGGATTCGCCGTGTCGATTGCGCGGTTTGCATTTGTAACTGTGAGAAGTTGCCGTCGACGTCGATCCAATCCCACCGCCGTTTCCATGGTGCAAATGCTGATGGTGCTGCTGTTGTTGCTGTTGCTGCTGCAACAATTGCAAATGGTGTTGCTGCTGTTGGAGCTGTTGCTGATGGTAAAGTCGACTGGCAGCCGACCGACCGGCTCCACCAATACGACGATACGACTGACCGCGGAAAGCCATCCGACTGTGCAAAGCGACGTTGCAGTTGCAATTCCAATCGACGCAGGAGATGAGCACGTCGCCGTCCGGATCGGAACGAAAAACTGGCAATGCCATTCCACCCGGATCCGCATATTTCGAACTTTTACGTTCAGTCAACGTGCTAATCACACTGTCCAAAGTTCGTGGTCGCTTCTTCTGAACAACAACGCTCGGCATCGTACCGAAAGCGGGGGGTTCTTCATTCTCTTCCGACCCTGGAGCCATAAAAACTGCACGAACACCACCAAATCACTCACACAAAAAAACAAGCAAGCGTTGTTGTGATACAATTCCCTAAAAATACAAGAAAAAACAACACATTTTACATACGTGAAATTTGGATGTAATCGAACGCGCGACCGACTTGGATAAATAATGCTGAACAAGAAAATATATCAACAACAACAACTGTTGAAATTTCTATCGATACCACTTTACAATGAATTTCAGAATAGAAATCAACAATTGCACTGAATCATTCGATCAGCATGATGATGTTAGAATTTGAAAAAAAACGAGGGGAGGGGGTGGGAAGGTGGGAGAAGATTCAATTACACACTGGACAATAGTAGAATTACAAACAAATTGGGGAAAGAAAGATGATCAGCATAATGTGCTGATAAAATTCACGATGATTCAAGTATATTTATTTTCACAAGAGAAATTGAGAACCAACTGCTGCTGCTGCTGCTGCTGCTGCTGCTGCTTGACTTTTGCATGACGCAAATTCAACGACGAACGACATTTCCACCAATAATGATACTGTTGGCTGTTTAAACAATTTTAATGTCACCAATTTGCTGTAAAACCTTCTACTTGATGAATATTCAACTGAAGAATAATTAAAATAAAATAAAATATACTGATTACACCAGTAAAGAAGTATAAATATAATTTGGAAAAGAATAAAAATATCAATCCATACTGTGCTTTTGTTTTGATACGGTCGGTTCACTGCTCAGTACACAAAAGCAGAATTTGCACAACTTTTGTCCAAGCAAAGCAACGCTTGATCGCATGAAATTGGAACAATGAAAAAGCCACTCTCGAGAAGAATAGCAATAAAACTTGGTGATAAATGACCAAAGCAGAATTGTCAGTGAAAATAATAATACTAATGATATTCCATGACGTTGAATTGTAAATTCTTTTTTTTTGAGAGAGAGAAAGAGAGATTATTGACTTTTTAGTTAGCGGATAAAAGGGAAAATAAATTGTCGCATACCAACTGCTAACATTTCCACTGATCACCAAATTTCCCTTCGAGAGGATATCGATGAATTTGAATTTTTGATTCAATTTGAGAAAAAAAAATTATTTGAAAAAAAGATACATCATTGTATCGTCGATCTAATGAATCTCAATTCGATTTGATTCATCAACATACAAAAAATACGGTAAATATGCTGAAAACATTATTTTAAAATAAAATTAAAAAAAAGAAAAACAAAACAAATAAACAACAACAACAAAAGTGATCAAATAAAGCAAACCGGTTTTCTGATGACTAGGAATTAAAAGTGAACGTGAATTGTTCGGCGATCTGCATTCGAGCAATTCCACAACACTACTCTCTCTATCTCTTTCTCTGTGATCAATATCTGAAAAAGAAGTTTCGATGGAAATCGAATCAAAATACCCGTCAAGAATGTTCACATGCCACAAATATACATAACATGCGTGATCGATTTTCAAATTTCAACGAACAAAATTTACATCTATGCAAAAACATGATAAATAAATAAATAAATAAATAATACAATTTGCCTATTTTTCAAATGGGCAGGAAGCACATATAATTTTCTTCTTTTTTTTTGAAATTGCATCGCAAAAGTGAAGAGAATTCAGAAATAACAATAGAAAGATGAAGAAAGATTATGTCTGGGCAAGCGAACTCGAGCAACGAAATCGTCCGCTTCAATAAGCCTGACGAGCTTTGTTCCGCCTGACCTACATATTGTTGGATCAAGTCAAGTCAAACGTCGACCGTTACAATACATTCTCGTATGCTCGATATTCTACGTATGCATTTATTATATTCTACACTGATTCCTACGAGCGGACAAGAATAATTTCAACCAATTTGATACTGTTGAACAGTTGGCTTTGTTTCCATCGTCTGTGAACAAAATATCCCATCAATAAAAGAATCGTTGAAAATGTACATATCCTTCAACTGACCTAGATACAGCAAGTCTGATTGACATACGGTCGTGTAGGCGCGTACAATTCATCTTCTGGCACATTTTACAAGCCATAAGTAGAAACTTGTACAACAACATAAAATGCTACTGCTGATAAAAGGAAAATGTAAAACAAAAAAAAGCAGAGAAATACACGCGCATATACAGATGTATTACAAAATATTACGTCATTGTACATGAAATCTGGTGTATTGTATTTAATGGATTTAAAAATTGAACAAATGACAAAACCGTTGACTTGATTCGGAGAAAAAGATTCGACGAAAGAGAACATTGCATGTGAATACAACGAAACGACCATATCATTACAAAACCAACCTCTCGACGAAGACGGGATACTTGTAATGTATACAGTATACTTGCATCGAGCGAAAAAACTCAGGCACAATTCAACTTGCCAATTCATAACTCCACCAACTGGTTTAAGGATAAATTTAACAAAATCAAAAGTGGATAAATTTCAAATTATAAATTATACCGCACTGAAATCTTTGTCACAATATCGTCAACTGAGACGAAAGTAAATTTTCCATTTAAATGGTAGTTGGTAAAATTTGCAGCAGCATTTGCATTCAAAACATTCTATCACTTCGATTCAGAAGGAAGTGCTTTTACGTTTCATTAACAATGAAAACAAAAACACTGTCCCAGTTGCATATTAATATTGCATTGCAATAACTGAAAAACAATTTATTTCTGCTCGATAAATTTGAAAATTCAAAAATTGAAATATTTAAAAATAATACATTTTACAGTTCTTTTTGCTTCACTTTACACAAAACAGATTCACTGTGGCAAAACTGACATTTTTCTCCTGATTATATTTTCTAAAAATTTAATATTTCAACGAAAACAAAAATTAATATATAAATAAATGTAGATGCTAAAATTTTTTGAAAATAAAAGTAAATATGACAACAAAATAAGTGAAGTTTTAAATAAATAAGACTGGCATTTCTTATTCAAAATGAGCATCATTATGCTAATATTGAAATTGTTCACATGACATTTGTAGGAATTTACAAACAAACTAAGGAAATTGTAGAAAAACCAGCAGCTCTGTATCACAATTACGCATACAAAAATTATCAAAAATTATAAATTATACAAAGATAAAAATTTTTAATTATCTTAAAGTAGTATCTATATATATATACGTAAAAGGTAAGTTTAACAAACGTTGCACTATGCATTTTTACAAAAAAATCATCACTGAAAGTTTCACTGATCAAATTAAATTAAATTTGCATATATCAATTTCTGAATGAAATTTATCTGTTGGATAAACAGCAAATTCTTTTTCATTGCATACAACATGTGCAACAGTTTTAAAATATGAAAAATGAAAGAATATGTTTTACAATTTAAATAGGCTAAAATTTCTCGTCTCCATTTACGCGCCATTTATTAATTACAAAAATCAATGCTCTCATAACGAACAGCCTCTTCAATATGTAAATAGGTTTGCAACTTTTTTTAAATAGAATTTTGCTATTCATTTCAATGAAAATTTCATGCCCCTTTTTTCATCACTTCAAGCAAACAAAAGATCGAATGTCAATATCGCAATCTTCTCAATGGATTTATAGATATGTTAAATAAAAGTATTGCATGAAGATAAATATGATCTATAATGACTGTTTTAAATAGAAAAGTAAATATCTCGCTGAATGAACATAAAACCGAAATGCCCAGATATTTATTTATCACGATGAACAATTTTTCAATGTTTCCCAAGCGCGCTGATTACACGCAAAATTGACTAGCTGATGATAAGCTCCGCTGAAAGTATAAATTTATATAATTAAAAACATGCGCAAAGTCGAACCCACCAATTTTTTACTGGATAAAAATAATTTACTGCATTTGCTGTGATCATCGTAAAAAATTTAACAAAATAAAAATTTCATTTCATGTCTTACATCTGTAGTGATAGCTTTGAAAAGCGTGCTATTATTAATTTTCCTTTTTATGAGCAGTACAATTCAAAAAAAAGAATATGTTTTAAAAAATATTTGCTGGATAAGGATTAAATGAAATATTACATAATACAATGAAATGTTTTATTGATTAAGTGAATATGATTGAGGCAAATGTTCAATGTTTAATGTTCAGTCACCTTGAGAATGAAATGTATATAGGAATGCTATTGCAAAAAATGTACATGTTCAAACTTGTAGCAAATAATTGTGAAATAATTTATCTTCGTGAAACAGCCTACCTTTGACGTATGCAAAAAATTAAAATTCACTATTTGAAACTGGAATATCTAGCATGGATGTGATTGCAGTTGACGTGAATACAAGAAGCTTACTTTTCAGTCGGATTCAAGTCAGAGTGGTCGGAGATGGATCGATTAAACCAGACGAACGTATGCAATGATTAAAGTTGGTCGTGTTTGTTCAACGGCTGTTGGAGTGACAGCTAGTTGCGCGGATGTCAGCTAATAGCGAGCTGTTGTCGACCTTGCTTCTCTTTTTTAAAACCATTTTTTGCAAAAATGAGCTGTAAACAATGGGAAATTTTGCATTGCTACGAAAAAATATCACTGTCCAAAAACCGGAAATTGAAATATCACTTCAACAAGTGTATTAAAATTAAAACCAGGTTGGCAAGGAAGAATATTTAAAAATATGTAGGTAGGCTTGTAACGATTTGCTGAGTTGGCACTTTGGCTTTGGCAACACTCATGCTATGCTCAAGTCAATAGTTTCTGCCACCTAACTGCGCAATGCTAAATTGATTCAGTTTTTTGAAGAATATCTAATAATAATATTTTAAAACAAACAAACAACAAATTAAATTACCAACATATAAATTGCAAAAACAAGAGACAAATGCTGCTGCAAACATGAAGATGAAATTCAAGTAAAATGGAATCATTTTATTAATCTTTACTTTGAAAATCATACTTCATCATGTAGTCAGATGTTTTCAAAAATATCGAATGTCTTCTCTTTATAGATTATAGAGTTTGAAGAAATTGTTTCGCATGTCATCACGTAACAGTGCCAACAAAGAAGCTTCGGATGTTGATTTTATTACTCATTAAATGAATGGCAATTTTAGCCAACATTTACGCAGCCGACTAAATCGACAACTCAATTCCTATAAATTGCATGCTTCGTTTCATTTCAAGGAAATTATTTATAAAAGAGCAAAGAATATAATTAAGCAATTCAAACATCCAACTCATGTCCAAAATGCCCGACATTCGCATTGCAAATTTTCATCATATTTCTGTGCAATGCAATTTATATTTTCTTTAAAAATTGATTTTGAAAATTTAACAAGAAAAAATCTTCTCTTTTTTTTTGCATTTTAGTTTTTCAAAATAAACAAAATATTCCAAATTGATGAAATCCGTCGTTTTAAAAAGCTGATGTGAGCATTATTCCATCAGATCACATGCTTATCAGATCATTGAGTATTCAATCAGCTCACATATTGAATGCAACATACTTGAACTATAAAATAATACTAATTAACATAATACAACTTTTTTAAAACTATATTATATATTTCATTGTTTTTAAATTATTGTTTTGCATATATATATATATCGTAATATAAATTATATTATTGATAGAATTTTTGAATGTTTATTTGCTTGCCGTTGAAAATAAAAAAGGAAAATATGTTCAATTAATTAAACAAATTTATTCGAGTGATTTGTCAGTTTTACACTATTGTGAAAGTTTTTTTGTTACTTTTATTTTGTTAAAAATAAATTTAATTTCTTTTTGATCTTCTAAATATTATAAAAAAGTTTTTATTACCTGCTTTTCCAATAATAAAATTACTCTTGTATGTACATTGTGCAGTAACAGGTTGATTTTAAATTTATTTGGAAAGACTTTTTTCAACTTTATTAATTTTAAAATGTTTAAAGTTGTTTTGACTTTTATCTTCACAAATAAATAAAAAAATCCATTACAAACTTACAAAATGAATATGAAAAATTATTCAAAAAATGTTTACCATTTACAAGTATGTTATTATGGAAAGAAATGAACTACGAGTAATTTCGATATTATTTTTCAAAATATTCTGTATTTTTTTTCAATTTTTAAATTTTGAAAAAATTATTATGTTTTGAATTTCTGTCCACTACAATGTCAATAGGGGTAGCAGGCAAAATTTTACAACGCTGGTGTGGCAACAATGCACTGTTTATTTAAGAGGCAATGTAATAGATAAAAGTTGCTGAACGTTGAAATCGGCAAAAGCGTATCAGCATACGTGTTCTATCAAAGTGTCACAACCGACGCTGACCAACGTGACTAAGGTTTAATGTTTATTTAAAGCGAAGCATTTCTTCTTCTCGCCCTTTATTTACAACGTCCATGAAAAGTTTGTTTCGTCCGCTGTTGTAAAAATCAACTTTCACCTTGTCGCACATTTTGTAAAATCCTTGAATTGAATTTTTCATTTCTCTTCACAAAATATTCAAATTCAATATTTTATCATTGAAATTGATTCGGCTTTTGTTTTCTTCTTTGAAAGTTGATTAACATGGACAGAAAAAGTCGTAGGAATCAAAATTCCAATTCGATGAGCATAATTTTGTGCATTTTGAAAGCGCTCTTACTTGTAAGTACTTTCATCAAAGTTGTTTAATCGATTTGCAAACTTATTCATTCCAGTTGCTGTTCAAATGTTCAAAATTTTAATATTCACTTCTTTACAGTTTGGATAAAAGATTACCATGCTAAAATTCACTGTCCAGACGATGATTCAGACAAAATAAAATTCAACACTTCTCTGCTTATGTGAATTTATTATTCATAATCAAAATATAATTCCACAACAAAAAATCATTTTTTCATTTATTAACTTTTGTAATTTTGTAATATAATACAGTGCAGTGCATGAAAACACTACTTTTTTCAAAATTCATACAATAATAATAGTAGATTTGAAGAATATTCTAAGGTAGCTAAAAGTAATGATAATTATTTTAGATTTCCGCTTGTGTCACTATTAGTTTGGCTGAAAAGTATTATGGCGATTATCAAGTAGGAATCATAGTTGGAATTGCAGCTATTACTATCCTGTACTGTTGTGTCAGCTTTATTCTTGATATTGCAATACAATGCAAGTGTCGGGAACAAAGATCATGTTGTGTAGTTGCGGTATGTGATTTGCATATTGACCTTTATGTTTAATTTTCACAAATAATGTTATATAATTATTTTATTCATAACCTTTCAACAATAGTAAAAATACAAGTAGTTTTTTGGTTTTTTAAATATAAAACTTATTATATAAGTGAAGTAAATCTTTATATTAAATAATATTCTATGACCAGTATATGGCTTTCGTGTAAAACTGTAAAAAAGAAAAATTTAACATTTTAAATATAGTGACAATATTTTAGGAGCTAATTTTTAGCACCGGTGGCTTTTGTGGATGGCTGATCAGTCTTGGTACTGCTATTACAATTTCCTTACGTACAGGTTCAAGAACAACTCAACTGTTTGGATGGATAGGGGTAATTATGAATCAACTGGATTTAATGCGCTTACGTACTTTTTTAAGGTCTGTTGTGGAATTGAAGTTGCCCTGTTTATCGCAATGATTGCTATTTACCTTACACAATGGGTTGGCTATTACATTCGTCGCCATTAATTATTTAGTATCAGATATCATGATTCAGAAAAGTGTTTGAGCAGTTTTGCAACCTTGCTCTACTGCAGATAATATTGATGCCAAATTATATATTTAAAAGTTGATAATATAATTTAAAACTAGTAAGACTTTTATTGCCATTATTATATTTTCATCTTTATCACATTCTGTTTTACAAAATTAAAAGTAACAAGCACGGTACGATTGAATATTGCATAAAATTATGTAAAATCTGATGTAATTTGACTTTACTTTTGATATTTAAAATTACAGGCAGTATGAACAAAAAAATCAATAAATTATCCGCTCATTTTACTTTTAAAGCAGTTTTCACACTTATTTTTTACGAAAATTTCGCAACAGAATGAACTTTAAGACATTTTAGATAATACTTTTTTATAACACATTAAATAATTTAAAATTTAAAAGCTTACAATTAAAAATTAAAAAAAACCAATTCGCTATCAACATAGCAGATGTTGATTCATTACTTGTTCAATTCAAAGCTGAAAAAATAACAATTTCAAATAAAATAAAGTTTTTTAATATTCAATAACATATACACTCTTATCATTTTATATCAGTCAGGTACTCAAAAAATAGGAGCAAATTATACTTTACTGAATTGTTTTTCCGCAGTGTTTGCAGTGCATCTTAAAACAAATAAATTCATCACGGAAACAACAATTGTAAATTTCAAACCATTTTTTTAATTCATTTAAAGAAATTCTCACATAAGCATTGCATACATATTTAATTTACAATTTCACTTGAAAATTGCTATTATCTGCAATGTCCCCGCCATTGAGAATATTAATTAGGAGAACAACGTTTATTCGACACATGCGCAACAACGATGATTAATAACATACTGACTATAACGCGCCACTCGTGATGTACACACATATATATATTGAAGAACTACAGTATGGATTGTATAAATGTAAGCAGGTTCTACTATTTTTGAAATTATGCGACTTAATACACAACGCTTCAGATTTAAATGTCGAAACTTCTATTCTACTGTAGTGAAAATGTAGATTTGGAAGACATCAATTCATTAACTTTTTATTAATTTTTCATGCATCAATGTAAAAATTATTTCATGCATTAATTTTTATGCTTTTACAAATGTCCATCAATTTCATAGTCATTAAAGCTATCAGCAAAACAATTTTCGTTTCTTGTTCTTCTTTTCAAACACAGCTCTGTCCACGTTTCAAACACAAGCATGCTAATTTATAGAGTACCCTTTTTGATTCCACAATTATATGATTAGTAAGCTCGTATTTTAAGCAGTGTAATGTTCTCAGTTCATCGTCCATTTAAGAAATTCTTGATTATTTTTTGAATTGGATTTGAATCATTAGCAGTTTTGCTAGTGGATGATGCAATGAATCGTTTCAAATCAGTAAATTTGTTTGAGAAAGCAGAACGAATTTAGCGTGATTATTAGAACCTGACTGCCAGTAACCCAAGTGCAGCATTGCTCCCTGCTATTGTAGCAAACTTATTATTTAAATAATTCATAAATAAAGTCTAAAGAAATAAATTCAAGCAATCTATTAGAAAATATCATTACCTATATGAGTAAGCAAGTCATTTTTGACGATCGCTCGATAAATATATTCTGTAATTATTACTTTGAGGTAATAAAATTTTTTTACTTTTTGATTTCGTTATAAGTTTGTCATAAATTGTATATTAAATTACCATACAAATGAATTCCTTGCAGAAAAGGGGAGAATAAAAGAAAAAGAATGCCGTTATTTTGTACATTCCATTTGTAACAATTGCCATTTGATTGTTCAAAGTATTAAAATGGGGAATGAAATTTTGATTACAGGGAAAAATTTTTTTTCCTTTTTTGTGTTATTGTCATGTTTTGAATGATTGTGAAGACTGCGTGGACAAAGAATGCGAGCAGTGATCGATAGCCGTATGTGCATGTATGATCAAGCTCATCCTGTAAATTTCATCTGACAATGTATAAAAGTTATAAAAATCCATTGTTCCAGTTTTATTTTGACAGTTGAACAGGTAAATAAATAAAAAAGCACACATTAAATGGAAGTGAAATTAAATAGAACATCAGCCGAGATGTGTGATGTAATGTGATTGATTGATTGATCGATGAGTTTCAAGCATATCAGAAAAGGTATAAATGATATAAAAAATTTATTAAAATTCAATAGTTAGTTCGCAGAAAGCTTGTTTTGTTTATTGTTTTGTTCCAGTGAATATCACTGATGCCCATTGGGGTTATTATTCAAGCACTTTGTTTGCAACTGCTGCCGTTCGCATTTTCAATTAGTTGCTCAGACAGTCTAGTCGGGCAGGGCAATTATATAGCCGTTACCATGGAAGGCGACAGTTAATGTCATTGGAGGTGATGATGATTCATGGCCCGTGAAAGAGTTCTTCTTTTTCCGTCGCTCCCCCCTACCGTTAACGCAACCACCACCAACATCCTTTCCATCCAGATAGCTTGATCGATATATATATACATATATAGCGTACAGGCAGGCCAAAAGGCAAGTTCAAGTTTTGATAATATCATTTTGCACAAGCCGGTGGCGATTAGCTTCCAGTTTTCGTCTTCTCTTTTGTCTAACAGTAACTGCGTTCACATTTGGGTCTTTTTCTTGGTGACCATGACCAAAATGTTTTGGCCCAGTTGAAAGAACGGCATTTTTTTGCAAGGGCACCACCAAGTAACATCGACATTATCGGTCACTGACAAAAATCCATCAATATTTATCATTATCATTATTATATTATTATTATCATTATTTTTACCCTATTTATTTAAATTAATTTTATTGTAAAAGGATTTAAAATAGTATTGTTTTGCAATCTATTTTTCTGATATGATGGATGGAAATGAACTGCCAAATTTGTATGAAAGTTGTATCACGCAGGTTACGGTGGTGTGCAAAATTCTTAATCGTATCATTTTTCACTTCAGTCAATAAATGCAATCTCTTGCCATTCCGCCTTATTGGTCAGTCTGACCTGAAAAGCCTCGGTCGATTGATTTCCCTCGTTACTATTCGGAAAACCTTCTGAAAGTTTTCCCTCTCATTCTCTCTACCTTTATTCTGTCAAAAACCAACTATTATTTTAAGCTCTGGTAAGTGAATAAATTATTATTAATTACTTTTTTTCTTTTTATTTAATTATAATTTGTTCAACATTTAATTTATCTAGTATTCATATTTACCTGATTTATGCATCAAAATTTGCATCTGCTTATTTGTTTTTATGAATTATTTTATAATTGCATAATTTGAACTTGTATTGTGCGAAACCATTACAAGAATTTGCTTAAAATGTCGGACAAATGACAATTTCTGGATGGTACTAAATGTCAGTTGCATAGGTGATATATTGACAAGCATTACTTTCTGATTTTGATGTATCATAGTTTTCTTAAGAAATATTGTTTCAAATGCTATCTTAAATGATAAAAACTCTTTTGCATGAAAACAGCATAAGCTGCTATTACTTTAAACATGAAATGAGATTTAATGTTTCAATTCAGTGACAAATTTTACTCAGTAATAACAATAATGTACTATATATATATATATGTATAAATGAATGATTCGTTTTGAATATTTTATAATTATATACATAAATCATGCGTATGATGTATGTCACTGGTTTTTATTATTATTACAATTTTCACTTTTACAAATACCATGATGCTTTAGCTATTGCGTATTCTAAAAAGAAACATTATTTAATGAAATTTTTTCATATCAGCTGCCTAAATGTTAGAGTCAATAGATTATTAGTTGAAATTGCTTTATTGTGAAATTTGAAAATTTGAATATCATTTAAAATGTCAATTATGAATGAAGTGATGTTGTCATTTTTAGCATTCTTTATTTCCAATTTCTTATCCATTAACAATTCGACATGATGCAAATTTGAGAATTTTGCTATTTTTAAGTACAATTTTGATTTTAATCAATCTTATGTGATGAAATGCAAAAGTAATAATATTTATGAAAGTACATGTTGATTGGGGAGATAAGCAGCTGTTGTTTACACGGAAATTGATGAATTGCATGTACGACACGAAATAAGTGGAAATACGATGTGCATTGCTTCTGACGATGTCATTTTTCAAATAGACACTGATAAAGACTATGATGTATTGCAAAAGTTAGATCCAGGGCAGATTGATTGGCCAATTAATAAAATTGTTTTGGATCTGGTTTTATTCAGTTTTTTCGTCCATATGTATTCATGAGCAATTTTCCGTTGTTCTCTAGAATGCCACTGTGTTGCTTGAATGGAAAAAAGCAGGTTAATTTAAAATGCCGCTGTTGTCAGCCTCGCATTTCATAATATGCTTTATCACTGATTTGGTCCTTGGATCTGTTTTTTTCTCTTTCTTTCACAATCGTCTGTGTTCACACTCACTGCATGATGCACTACTGGAGAAAATTGTTCTACACCAGATCAGGTAAAACTGTTTTCCTGGCCTTTTATAACCTGACAAACATTGCCCATCGTGCGGACCCCTTTCTACCTTTCGTTGTATTCTTGTACAAACTTTGCTTTTGTTTGAACAAGCCAAACATTCTCTCTCTCTATATATATGTACATATATATGCTTTCTCAAAGTTTGTAAAAGAACACACACACGACAAGCAGGCGAAATAACTTTTCCATCCTTGTTGGTATTACCAACATTATGTTTTTTTTATTTTTCATTTTTGCAAAAGTTGATGCAGATATTCATCATATTATGATATACAGTATTACAAGCTTATTTATTTTTACTTCAACTGCTAAATCGACATCACAATAAATGATGACGTTGTGATGATGCTTTCCGCGTAGGTGGTAACTTTCCTGATTTTCTCTTTGAACTTGTCAGCCGCTGTTTTCATGCATATAGTTGGTTTTATTTGTCAAAATGTGCTTGCTTATTTAAGCTAGTTTCTTTGCCAATCCCATTGCAATGTTTTTGTCCTGAGATCTTCATGCTTCTTTTCTTTGCAATTCACAACTGTACGTTGTCAACTGAACGAGGATCAGTGAAGAATTCAATGGAAATTTAAGTAAACAGCATTTTCCTGCTTTTCAGCGTCATTCTTACTTAGCTGCTTCACCTGTGACAAAGCGCGATGTTTGATGAATCATCACAGCTGATTTTCTTTTTCTTTTTTTTAAATTTTGCTCTTTTTAGTGCTATACCACGTGAAATGCTTTCTTCAACATTGATCAGCAAACGCTGATTGGAAGCAAGGTATGCAATTTTGAATTTTTTATTTTATGCTAATGTTGTTTACTGTTTGTATAAAATAATTTTCGTGTTTTGTTTTTGTGAATTTCAAGGAAATTCAATCATTCATCATTTTCAATTAACATCATTTTGCAGATCATAATAATAATTATTTATTATCAAATTAGAAATTCATTCATTTCTCCTATGACAGAGTATCACATAAGCAGGTTTTGATGCATCTGATTTTTGCAAATAATAAATTCAGTGTCAACCTCGAGTCAACGCAACATTCATATCAGTCGTAGAATGCACAGCTGAGATGCAGCTGAGTTGTATTCCAGAACATGTGCAGCTCAATTTTAATGCATTTTTATTTACTTTTGAAATGGTATTCTTTGGGTTATAGAATTTAATGTATTGCTGAAAATAACTGCGCAAACAACAGAGATTGCATTCATTTGCTTTAAATGATTCAATGCAAAAAAATAATTCAGATAATTATCTTAAAAATTTTTGCAATGAAACAGTTTTGCTGTCATACATTGTTTATTTATTTTAAAGATCTTCTTATCTGATAAGTTTTGAAATGTTTGACAAAAGTGTGTACAAATTTATGTATAAATTGTATCTATCATTTAATGTTAAACATTTTCTCTATTTCAAGAAGGTTTACGAGCACCAATTTTTACATTAAGAATAATTTATTTTAGCAATATAAATTTCAGTATTGTAGAGTATTGTAAAATTGTATGTTCAATTTTCTCTTCATGTTGATGAAAATATAATTCTTAAATACTGTTTGACTTTTAAGCCCATTCAATCAGTTAAAGAACGTCAAGTTTATCAGTTTAAAATGCTGTACTGTACTGTACTGTACAATGAAGTGAAACTGTAAATATTTGTGGTTATTTATATGTACAGTATAATTATTAAAAACAGAAGTAATGATTGTACTGTTAAAGCAAAAATAGCACAAACATGTCACGTTTATTGTGATTTGTAAATCTCTGGTTTAGTAAGTCAATTACATTTGTAATTGACAATTTTCAAAAAACAGAAAACCTTGCATTTTTTGCTTTCAATTGTTTTCTCATAATTGTAAGAAGCTGGTTGTTACTATATTAAAAATAACATTAAGTTTTGCTTTAAAGTAATTTTTCTCTATTTCGATAAAGCGTTTTCATTACTGAAATCAAAAAAATGTAGCTTTACATTTTTAATAACTGCATTAACTATTTTTAAAAATAAATGAAAATTATTTGTTTATTTGTACTGCTTCAAAATCCCTAATTTATTTCATATAATAGCGCACAATTTTCAAATTATTATTTTAAATTCTCATAATTTTAATTGTTGCTTTATAACACAGCAAAAAAATAAGCGATATTTTGTGTTCACCTAGTGGGTGGGAAGTGCAACAGCATAAATTCGACTTCTTGTTTTTTTATTCACACTATAACAGAGTTTGTGCTATGTTATTCGTAGATATTTGTTCAATGAATAAGCTGCGCATTGGAATGCTTAAGAAAAAGCTTTCAGGTTGGTCATGAAGGTGTGTTTGCATTGTCACTTTCTATTGACATAAGAAAATTTTTTTTACACGAGGTCACTCTGACAAATGGAAAAAAAATTTTATTGCTGTATTTTGATTTTATGTTTCATAAATTTGATTTTATTTTTAGTTTTTGAAATGGTTTGAGGAACAAAGCAAATAATATATCATTGTCTTTAAAAAATAGCAATTAGCGGCTGCTGTATGCTTCAGACAGATGCTTGTGTTTGCAAAACATCATAGTTTAGTTTGCCAGTGCTACAATTGGAAAATATCTGAAAATTTATTAAATCGCAAAAAAGAAACCTAGTCGAATATTTTTCACTTTCAATGAAATATTAAAGCATTACAAGTTCAATTTTTTTGTAATTATCATTATTATGCCGTGAGAATAGAGAATGATACAATATTTGTAATAATAAACTTGTGGATAAATTTATAACTGTCTTTATACTTTTGCTTATCAATTTATTGTTCATTATTAGCATAGCTCTGACAAATGTTAACTATTTAATAGCTGGTTGAAGCAGTGACAAGCAAAATAGTACAAATTCAAAATACGAGTCCTTTATTTCAGATATTTATTAAGTATTATAGAAAGTGAATTTCTTTTTCCTGATATCTATATTTATGAATTATTATGAATGAATTTTCATAAAGTGGCACATTCAATAAAGTCGTTATTTGACATGAATTATTACATCCATGACGTAGAATATTACTGGTGAAAGGGGAATTTTTATTCAATTGCAATATGAAAAAAATAGAGTGCGCTTATATTAAATTGTTCTACTTATGAATGGGGAAATTTTGTAGGAAATTGAGGTATAATTACTTAATTTTTGACATTGCATTCAGAGAATTAAAAATTTGAACAAAGTGAATAAGAAGAGTTCCATTTTGGTGTTGGCAAATGCGGTAGTGATTTTGGTTTCAATGTATTTGACTAGTATTATTTATTCAACGTGCGTACAATCAAGTGAATCTCTCTTTTCTCAAGATGTACCAATTTTTGCGCATAATTGTTTTGAATTTAAATGGAGAAAAAAGAATTTAATTTTAAAGCTGTTGAAACATCATTTTATGCAGTATGAATATGTTGGCTTGGTTATTTCTGTTGGTAGTGGTGAATATATGATTGTTGAAGCTCTATATTCCGGTTGTTGGGATTTTCTTTGAGTTCGTTGAGCCGTTGAACGCCGGTCAACAACGCCTGCTTGTTAGCTTGGCTTGATGAACGGTTTTGAAAGCCGGTTCTGGTCTTTGTCAACTCAAACATTCTATTCAGTCATATATATATATACAGGCTGCTTTTTGACCTCGCCGCATCATCATCATCATCATCAGCAGCAGCAGCAGTGAAATGGAAAAGCGATCAAGTGAATAAGTGTAGAAATGAAAATTGTCAACAGATGGCCTCGCAATCGCACAACAATGAGCAACCATGCGTTGGTTTTAAGATTCAGCAGAGTTTAACCAGCTGTGCTGGTGGTGTACACAGCGTCGGTGCAGTGCGGATCAGACGACTGTGTGCAGCCAGTGCAGTTGACTGGACTGGTTGAAAATTTGTCACTGACTGTATATAAAAATTATTATTATCATTATACGACGAAAAAGAAGTATAAGAAGAAGAATAAGAAGAAAAATTACAAGATGAAGCTATTCAAGAAACGAGGGGTTAGCTGCTTTTCTTTCACACCATTTTCAGGTTCTTCTCAAAGGACGGTCAAGCAATGGCCGGCTAACAGGCCTACTTGGCTGCGTACGGTGTTTACGGTCCGGCGAATAGACTCTATAGAGGTATTGAGAGGGATTTGAAATGTTGCATGCAACTGGAAAAGGATGACGACCATTGTTTGATCTGTTGCTCTTCACCTTCCAATGACCTGGAGGTGAGACCAAGCTGCGGAACAAACTTGACTCTACTAGGTTGGGCAGGGCGGAAGAGGTTCAAGCCATAAGCTGACCTTGTTTGCTCATGTATCAGAAGGAACGTTTCAGGAACTTCAAGCATGTCCGCATATTGGAACAATCATTATAATCATTTTCAATTTATTATTATTATTATTAATTATTATAATAATTATATTTAGAGCTTCTCGATGATGCATGGAACAGAACAAGAGTCGACTGACGAAGAAACGACGCTGAGAATGTTCAGATCATTGGGCTCCGGTTCTACTCCGGGTAAAATATACAAAAAATCACCAGCACTGAACGGGTCAAGAAGGCGCAGCGATAGCAATGAGTTGGGTTCATTTCCACAAAAATACCTGCGCATTTATAAGCGATTGGCAAAAAGCGGTCGCACGGATTCCTCCGCACCGCCAGCAATGCCTGAACCCGATTATATGGACAATGTCGAAGATACCCCCTCACCTGACTGTGATGAGGCAAAATTTGGCTTGGATTCAGGCTTGGAATCCGAAAGTTCATCAAGCTCTTGTACAGGTTTTAACACATCCGAATTGGACAGCAGTGCTGTACCATGCCGCTGGCAACTACCCAGTTCAAGTCTTTACAACGGTATGTTTTTTTTTCTCATAGATTTTATTTCCCCTTTTTTCATACAAATTCTTATTTTTGTGCAGTTTTTTAATTATGGAAAAAAAGAAGCACAATTTTTTACATTATAATTGAATGATGTATTTGAATAGAGTTTTGAACTTTAACAGCAACGACGAACAGTTTTAAAAAATTGTTATTCATAGAATTTCTTTTCAAATTGCGAAGCTATTCATAAATGTGTGAAGTGTTTGCTTCATTCTTGCTCAAGAGTACTTTTGAGTCGAAGCACTGTAAAGCACAACTTCCTGTTTGTTGCTGTTTTCAGCAGTATTTCCTGATTTAATTCTTATAATTTAGCAATTTAATATAATTTATTAATTTTCAACAACACTTTCAATAACCAGGCAGAATAATTCTATAGAAACAAGCATTCTATACAATATATATTTTCTGATAATAAGAAATGCTTTTTATTGTTGAAGTTGGATTTTCTTATCAACTTTAATTCTGCTTGTAATGTAATATTTCAATTTTAAAAAATATAAAATGTCTTAAGAGGAGAAAGTAAATTATGAAAGGCTATTCATTTCGCGTTGTCATCATCGACTTGAATAATAGTTGTAAATTAAGATATATGTTAAACACTGCAAATAATAAAAGAGTGACATTTTGAAAATATTTTACTTGAAAAGTTGTTTAAACTGCAAACCAACAGCATTGTTTCGTGTAAATTAAAATTGACTTGTTTAGTGTGATTTTTACCTAACAAACAACTAAAACTGCAAGCAAAATGTGTCATTAGCAAATAAGAAGGCTAATTACACAAGAGCGTTAATAATGTTTATTTGAATTCATTTGAACAATTATTGTATTCCGCTTGTATATTTCAAAATCTGATGATCAGCTCATCGAATGAATTTATGTAATCAAATGTAATGCAAATCAACATCAGTTAAGCGTAGAAAATTTGCTTCATAAGTAAGCTTTATGTTGAAATGTTCATGTATTTTATAGAATATGTCATAAGGAGTGCTTGGTTTTTTCTTAAGTGTAACATATTTTGAATAACACTTGAGCTTTCAAATGAGCATGGGGTACCGGGGTTGTTATTCTTTCTTACAGTACATTTTGCAATTAAGTAGCAGTTTAGAAAAATGAATGACAATTGAAATGAAAAGTTTTTCTTCTTTTTTTTTAAATTTACAATTCATCGATTGTTTTCTTTTTCAAAAATACTGCTTTTTTCCTAGTAAACCTCAGCTGTAGGTCAAGCATACCTTGATTGGGTCAATGAGTTGGTCTTCTTTTCATGTAGTTTGTGAATTAGACCTGAACGATGATTGCAATTTGACAATATTTAGTTAAAATTTAATGTTATTCACTTTTTGAATTGCATTCTGATGAGAACATTCTACTATTTTCTGTGATAACGTTAAATATTTTTTTCTTCAAATACTTTAAATTATACCCATGTAAAATATAATTTGCCTCTTTTGTTTAAAGAAAAAAAATATTATTTTTAAACTGTGCTAAAGTATGCTTGTTATTTGGCAAGGGATATAGTTTGAACGAGTGGTTGGCTGGTGTCAAATATCACGCCGGTTTCGAGATATGCATTTGTTTGTTTGCTAGTAGAAAATACTGACCAAGCCCAAGGGTCAGTGGTGAATCACAGAAATGCGGCTGACCGCAATATTTGCTGCAGTGAATTCGCCGCATTCTTTTTGTAAAGCGTTGACCGCTTAATAAACGGCATTCGTTTCTTTCGCAAACACTGGCTATCAATGATATTAAAACAGACGGCACTGGTCGTGTCGTAATACGATACATTGTTTAGAGAATGAATGCAAAAGAAAACAAAAACGATATATTCGCTTTCATGAAGCATTAATTTTACATTTCTAACCGATGACTAATCAATATAATGTTTGCTTTTATTATTATTACTGCCATTTTCTTGTTTACGATGCTAATTATATAAGGATAGAAATCAATTTTTTGTATAGCTGCAGTTGTTGTAGACAAAATTCTATTTTTACCTTATTCAATTTGATAAATTTAAGACGATTTGAAATTAATAATCCAACTTTTATTTAATAATAACCTTGAAAAAATAATGAAATCAAGTTGAATGATCATTAATTTTTAATATAACCCAAAAACTGTTCAAAAAAGCAGTTACTCCTGTAATTTTAAATACGAATGAAATTAATAATTAACTGTTCTAATCAATTAGAATTTTCAGTTAATAATTAACGTTTGAAGAAGCGTGCAAATTTCAACGTACTTTTGTTCATGTTAATTATCAAATAACTACAGTAGGAAAAAATTTTTATTTCAAGTTGATTATAAGCGAAATGTAGTCGATGATATTTAAAATTCTTTTTCACGAAATTTCTCATTTTCATACTGCTAATACACATTGTGTTTTGAAAAAAAATGATATTTTTTTGTCAACTTAAAGTCGGTGACGGCGCCTCATCTATTCCACGGTAAATGGTTATTATGTAATTTCTATTGTCATTTGTTTTCATTGAATTTTTATGCGATTTAACTAAAATGAGCGAACATTGTTCTTGTGCTTGTTAAAAATTATTAAAATATGCTGTACAGATGATCTTTTTAAAGTATGGTTTTTGAGAAATCGTGTCCAATAAATATAATTCCAAATCAGTGCTGTTTATTTTAAATTGCTTTCCGTTACATAGCGCTTTATAGAAGAGATACCAATGATGAATAATTATATATATATTTTATTATGCATTGTATATTTACTTCAAAAATTGCGTTTGCTGTAAAATTTCCTCAACTCTTCAGTTAATGAGTTTGATCTCTTTATTGTGCTTATAATATTTACAGGAATTCCAAAATAAGTTGTAAATACTGTTGAATCCTAACTAAAATAAAGGAAAAGAAGCTGTTTTAAAAACGAAATAAATATGAAAAGTATTTTCGACGTTGAAATTCATGTTTAATTTTGTGTAATGTTGTTCTCTGTTGAAATTACCATTTTACTTAGTTTAAGGAAATGGTTCTCCGTGTGCATAACACAAAATGGTTTACGTATTAAATTTCTTTTAATTCCTTTTCAATTAAAGCTGCTGATACATTTGAAATACTGTAAGTTAATAAACGGCAGGTTCTATTTAGAAATTGCAGTTGTATGAATATTTTCTTTTATTATCTTATTATCTTTTATTAATTATTGAAATTATCTTATCAAATTATTAATTAATTTGATATAATTTTGCGAATACTGTTGAGAAATATATAGATTTCCAAGAACGAGCGTTTGTTGCGATGTAGTATCAAAGTGAACTAATGAGCATGTCGTTATTAATATCTACTTGCAAATATAAGCAGACTGATAGGAAATATTTATTTCCAAATTTTTATTATGTATGTTGTTTTTTAACAGTCTGCTTTTATACAGAAATACAAGAAAAGCTAATCCTAGATTTTAAAAACCCTTGGACAGTTGCTGCAATTTAAGGCACATCTGTTATCAGACAGGCATTTGATTAGCTATAGCCATAATGCTGAAGTGTTTAGTGCATTTTATTTGCATTCATAGCAAGTTTCTTCGTTATTTTTGTTTGTTTTTTAACGTCATAGGGGTAGGTGGGATGTTGAAATACATCCTTCCTATTGAATAATTTTAAGTTTGAATTTTGTGTGTTTTGCATTTGATAGATTTTGCTTTTTCGCTTAAATTTTCGTTTTCTTTTTTGGATAACGATATGCTTGGCTTTAGAATAGTCTGTAAGTGAATAGTGAAGCATTTTTTAAGCGATTGTGAAATTGCTTTACCCTGGAACAGTGAAGCCGCGCTGCTTACTCTTTTTGTTGAAGAATTCCACTAAAGGTTATACTACTTGTGGCACTTTGTCCCTAGAATTGACATCGTCCTTGGACTGTTTTCTTGTTTACGCCCCATTCTGCGTCGATTACTTGTTAGAAGAATCTGCATTGCGAATCATTTGCATTGCATTTGCAGCATTCAATCCGAGCAGCTGCATAGATGCAAACTGTTAATAAATATTGTAGCAGTGTATTTTTTTAAGGTTTTATTTTATGAATTTGGAATGAATCATATTAGCGAAAGCAATTTTTAGTAAAATTCAACCCTCCCGAATTACTTTTAAATACAGATGATCAAATATTTACATTTTATTTGTTTGGATTACAGTATGGTACAATAATTTTATGCTATAATTATCTATCCTGCTATATAACTTATCGGGTTTTGATTATATATAAAACCGAAGCAACAGTTAATATTTATCTAAAGAGGTCAAGGATAATATGTTCCGTGAAATTTCTCATGACAGTCAGTATCTTTTTGCATGCCAGATGTCCAAGCATTGGCTAATGGCCTTCAATTTTATGGTGCATAAGTGATTTCAAATGAGACAGTTTATTGCTGTAGAAAGTGCTATTTGCAGAAAGTTGCTCCACGTAGGAGAAGCGGGTGAAAATCCCATAATGGCAGTAATTATTATTATTGGTTTAGTATTAGTAAAAGCAAATCAATAGCTATTAAGCAAGTTGGCTTAGTTTTTCGAATGCGTTTATTTAACATATGGGTTAGGCAGGGGGAAGCTGTAAAATTTCACCCCACTTAGAGTGCATCAAATCACAGCTATGCATATTCTTTGAATTCTTGAAATTACTTTAATGTTATTGCAGTGCATAACCGGGTCTTTGAAATTTTGCATAAATGTTTGTTCTAATTTTAATAACTAATGGAAAATGTGAAAATGCAATTTTTAAAAATGGATCAAGTCTAAATGGAAAAAATGTTTTCATAAAAGTGATACTTTATAAATTAATAAGTAAATTATTTTCAAAGTATTAATGTTTCAGTTATGAATTGCAGATAAGTGGAGAATTATTTGACAAAATATTTGCACAACAATTTAGTTGAAGTTAGATGTACAGTGTGATGATTTTTCATCAGAGCGTTTTAAATTTTGTTTGTTATTTCTAATACTTTATGTTTCTAATATGTTTGTTTGTTAGTTTTAAGTTATATTTGCAAGATGATGTTGCTTTTTAGTGTCACTAGTCGACACTTGCGACATGGAAACTTTGAGACGATCGGCTCAGAGGCATCGGATGATTGCGGCGAAATTGCTCCCAAGAATGGAACGTGGCAATTACAGCAGGGAAGGTGCTGTTTCGCATGCGAGGACCGCATCCAAGGACAGCAGCAGTGGCGGGTCGATCAGTCCGAAGAAACGATCACTTCCGTTCAGTTGCAGCTCATCTTCTTCTATCACCACTGAATCCGGCATCGCTAGTGCACAAGAGTGCACTTGTAATGGAGGTGATCCGCTGGTTAGTGGCGATACTGTACTTGTTGATCGACGATTCCGATTGGAAACCGATCGTTGTGATTCGGAGGATTCGGTAACTGCACAATCAGCAGCAGCAGCATTTGCTGATCCGTTGTTCCTATCTGGGAATGGGGCGTGGTCGAATCCCACCTGTACATCTTCAGCTGATTTGCGCCTGTTTTCCGGTGACGAGGACAAACTTTCCATTCCACCCCAGGTGAGCTGTATGTTTCAATGCATTGCATATTTGCGTGTTTTGCAATTTGAATATGTTTTTGTTTTGAACTTTTAAACATAATTCGCACATTACTATACTATTTGCAAAAGCGTTGCAAAGATCCACTTTAAAAGGGCATTATTATATCAAGCATCACTTTAAATGCTCCGTCTTAGAATTTGTGAATATTTTTACTTTAAAAATTTATTTTCTTCTGTTAGTGAAACATTCAAGGATATTATATTATCGAAAGTTGTTTAATTGCAAGTAGAAGCTTAGTTGAGATGGAACATTTTTCATTTTTAAAGTCTAATTGCATGCAATTACATGTATTTGTGAAAGTGTAGAAAAGTATAATGACAGCATGAACGAAAAAAAAAATTTTTTTTTCAATTTCCATCAAATTAACACGAGCTGTAAGGGATGTCAGGATGTCTTTGTGTAATAAAAGTGCAGCGGAAGTGTTGTATGAAAAGAAACAAAATTGAAAATTGCTGATGCGTTTGATGACACACCTTTATGTGATTTTTTTTTGAACTTTCGTTTTCATAAGATGGAATGATGAATAATTGAGAAATATTTTCAACGATCCATTTTGTTTTATGTCTTCCATTAAATTCAGTTTTATTTTTTTCATTTCACTTTTTGTGTAAATTTTCAAAAACTTTTTTGCACCGGTGATTCATCTACTTGCATATGTTTGGGGTGATTGAAGCAACATGCATGCAAATTAGCATTGTTGGAATTGTTCTTTTTATTTTTACGCTGCTGTTATTGATCCATCATCGTTCATGCATTTTGAACCAAGTGGACATTGAATAAAATCAAAGTCCATTGTGTATAAGTAGTTGTGTAGGAGGAATTTTTAGATCAAGGACTGTTTACGAGAAGAAAGAAGGTAATTCTCTCTACTTGTCTATTCAAAGCAGACGATGAGGTTATCTTTTTTTTATTGTCCTTCTATTTTTCAAAATGCATGGATAATAATTTAAATTTAATAAAAACAAGGTAAATGACCGGATAAACAGCAGTATGTTTTTTTTATGCAGAGCAAGAGGAAGAGAGAGGGAGAGAGGGAGGGGGGAGGGAGTGTCAGTAAGAGGTAGGAAATGAGAAAGTTTGATTTCTGTTTAGCCGGCTTGCTTGAACTGGTTGGCTTGATTTGGGTAGGCTTTTTGTTTCTTAGGCTGCCGTTTGGAACTAGTTTCAGCTTTGCACTGCCTTCTTTCATGCAACGCCAACCAATGCGGGGTTCCAGTCGGTCATTTGCGCAATAGGCGTGCGTTTAAGTTGCGCTCTGATTATTCAACGTCACCTTAAACACGCGGCGTGTGTATCACTTTTTAATGCTAACTTCTTTTCTCTTTCTCTCTCTCTATTTCTCTCATCTGGCTCTATAACTAACTGTTCTTGTTCATTTTTGTAGCTTTTCCATTCTGCCGCTGAAACTGCTGCCCAAGCTGTGATGAGGTAGGTGATTTTGTAGATTTTGCATTTTAAAAATGTTATCGTAATTTTTGATTATCATTTCAGCTCATCAAATTTAGTCTATGCTGTTCCTGTTAAATCTCAGTATGATTCTTCATGGACACGTGATAGTGGTTTAGAGATTAAGTATATTTTGTTGTTTATTTGATTATCTCTGTTTATATCCATTTATGGAGAAATTTGTATGAATTTTTAGAAAAAGTGTCGAAGAATCGAACAGTATCAATTGTGTTGAAGGTGAGCTTGTGTTGTGTAATAAAAGTATATTTATTATTCATTTTTCAATTCGTTTGAATTTGGTATATTTTCAGCAGTACTTCAGCAACAACAAGGAGTTGAATCGATGTCGTCGTCTTCTTCGCCGCAGACGGTTCCGAAGAGGACCGTCGTTCCTGTATATCCGTTTCAACCGCAAGCGCATCAAAGGCAATCGTCGTCGGACGAATGCTTTGTGCCAGTGTTGAAGCCAGGAGATGCACCGCCGGTTCCGAGAAAGCCGATCATTGTAAACGTTGACTGTCAAGAGTGGGAATCAAGTCATCATCTTAAAGCGGAGAAAGAGTTGTGCGCTGAAGGGGACGACTGCGGATACGACGAAGGCGACGCTCTGTGCAAGCCTCTGGATGTTATATTGTCGACACTGATGAACAACGCCTTCGGCTTGGCCAAGCCACTGCGTCGCGGTACGGAGCTGAACGACGCCGACAACACTTTGATCAGGCCCAGTTTCGTTGAAAATCCGATCTCGGTGCAGAACACGGCCGAACTTGAAAAAGAAAAGGTATGTATGCTTGTATTTATTTTGGTTTTTCTTGTATATGTTTGTTAAAATTAAATTTTTTAAAATTGTTCGTTATTTGCATTTGAAGGACACAGAATAGAATGAAGCCTTTTGCTTAAACACGTTTTGCAAATTATAATTTTTTACGTTTACTTTTTTTTCTCTTCAATTCTACTTCCGTTTAAGCTTCATCTGCCGGAATGCAGTCGTTTTTTTCTAAATTATTTTTTATACCATACTCATTTTAACATTTTGCCGGCAATATGTTTGTTGTTTTGCGCATACCGTTGGTTGTGCTCGAAACTGTGACAAATTATGAGAATAATAGGATCTGTATGCGGTTGAATGCAATTGCAGTGCACCACTTTCTATTGTCGTTGCAACAGTTACAACAATAATTGAACAACATCATTGCACTTTGAATAATGCGACGACCATTTATTTGTTTATTTATTTATTCAACAGTGCTTTTCTTTTGAAAAATTTGCAATTTTTATTATTTATTTTATTGAAATTGGATGATTGAATTTTTCGTTTTTTATTGAAGCATTTATTTTACTTTAAAATTTAAAAAATGAATCAGTTTCAAGTTTAAACTGGTTATTTTATCAAATTAGTAAAAGGGGAGAAAACGTTTAGATTGATTGAAATAGAAATTTATTTTACAACGAAAAAAAGCTTTTCTTCATTGCATGCTGAATAGCAACGATAATAATAATAATAATAATTGTAAATGCTTGGAAACTGAATATAAACAGTTATAATAGGTAGAGAATATGTGCCATTGTTAACAATACAACCTCGTAAATTGAGTTTGATTGCTTTTGAAGAAGTTAACGGATGACAATGGATGACAAACAAGTGCTGCTGTGCTTGTTTTTCAATTGCTATTTTTATTTATTTCACTTATTTATGTTTATGATGATTGAGATTACCATCGTAGAGCATTTGAAATCAAAGATTAATAATGATAATGATCATTTCAGTTCGACTTGATCAGTCGTCTCAGTCGAAAGTTGAAAGTGCTGAAAGAGGAGAAAAGGGTTATTGAAGAAGAGATCAAAACCAACGAATCAATGGGAACTGAATTGTTGGCTGTGATCGCCGCGTTGGACAACGTTTCCTTTGCGCAAAAGGAGAAAGTGGCAATATATGTAGAAGATGTGGACAAGATTACCAGATTGTTGTTGAAATTAGCCTCACAGTTCCGCCGAGTTGGGCGGATCCTGAGCCGAGCCGGTGACAATGATTCGAACAATGATGAAGAAATGGTCAGTGCAAATAATTTGTTGCATATGTGTAAACTAAATAAATTCACTTTCAGCATGAACGGTTTTCATTTAATTTAATTTAATTGCATGTTAAATTGTTGTTCAACTTGTTTCACAATACGAATATCAAAGTGAAATTAGCATAACTGTTTATGGTATAATTTCGTGTTGTTTCAGTTGGCGGCGAAAAAGCGTCATGCTGTGCTATTGGAACAGCTTGAAGATGCGAAAGAGTTGAAAGAGGATTTGCATCGTCGTGGTAGCCAGCTTGCCAAATTTTTAACCCAAATGCTCAGCGAAGAACAGCTGGTCGATTATCAATATTTTATACGAATGAAAAGTAAACTGTTGGCCGAGACTCAGGAAATTGAGGAAAAAATTCTACTTGGCGAAGAGCAGAAAGAAGTTTTGGAAAGAAGTTGAATTTTTGCTTTTCCACATTCTCCTTCTACTACTACTACTACTACTACTACTACTACTACTGTGCTTAATTTTACTTTGCCACGGCCATTGTTCTCAGGCTGCTTGCTGTATTTTCACTTGTCTTGGCTTGGTTTTTATGTAAATTAATTAAAATTTCAACTTCATCCACGTTCACTGTGCGAATATTAATTAATTAATTGATACGATGATCAGAAATAAACAACACTGCTAACTACTCTCCACAAATTGTGTTGGTTCAAATGGTTTTTGATACCATTATTTTATTTTTGATCATTCGTCGTGATGTAGTTTTTCATTTTTTGAAAATTACACTTTTGAAATATTCTGTATTACTGCTAATTGATAATAATAATTATCGATTGAGAAGGAAAATAACTCTACCAATTGTGTTATTCTGCATCTTTATAATGTTTGAGATTTGAAGTGGATTTAAATAATTGTTGAAAAATGAGAAAATTGTGCATAATTTATAAATGACAATTGTTGTCAGTAAATTAATCACTTTTCCACTGGGTAATTAATTGTGTGCATTGCATTGCAGGTGAAGAATATCGATGGAGGGTAATGACCAAATGTCGAGAGGTGACGGTTTCAATATGACGTTCAGCGAACGTTTGTCCAGACTGGACGAAGCAGAACGCAACATCGTGCAGATGATGCAGTGCGCAGGCCAGTGTTTGGCCGAAGTGAGCAAAGACAAAACCGCTTCACGGCAGGTAGATAATTAATAATATCATCAATTTCACAACATCTCCAAGGGATAGTTTGAATTTTTGCAATTTTGCATCTGGTGTTTTATTTTTACTAATGCTTAATACATTTTTTTGGTTCCAATCTACGAACAGTTGCAAATTTTTTTGATTCATTTGCAAAATGAATGTTTGGCTTTTGTGAGCATTTTGTTTAATTTCTTTTTTCATCACCTTATATATCTTGAATAACATGCATGATGTTAATGCAATTTAAGGCAATTTAATTTGTTCAATTTTGTAAAAATAGGCTGAAAATCAAGCGATTGAATTTTTGAGAAAGCTCGCATTAGCGGAAAAGATGATCGACGAGCAGCTCAATTATTTAGGTGATGTTGGCGTTGGTGCAGCGCATGAAGGATCTTCTTATTCTCAGCTCAGGTTCAAACTGATGGCAGAAGAAAAGGTCGCTTGGTTGCGCGACCAAATTGTGAAATTTCGAGCACAGAGAAGTTCGGACGAAGGATCAGCGTGAAAAATTCATTTCTCAATCAGTTCTGCTTCACTGTCTGCTTACTGTTCAATGTATTATTCCTTTTGCATTTTATTGAAATTTATAAAATTTACAATAAATTATTTTTTTAAATCAAACTTCAGAAAAACTGTTTTTAATATTTATTTTTCATTTTTTGATTTGAAAGCAACTGACCGATTGACGTGATTGTTTGTTGTTTTTGAGCTGGGAAATTGCTTTCTCACAAGCAAACAAACAGCAATAACACACCGTTTTGAAATTTAAACGATCAAGTTCTCAAAAAAATGAAACGTGGATTATTGGAAGAAGCGAATGCAGAAATTTCTGGAATTCTGGGAAAGGTCTGCGAAAACTGAGAGGCTCGGTATACAGGCACTGAAATGTTTCAAATGTTGGTGAAGATTCATTGCCCTGTCACTATCAGGGGTGCACTCTCCGGTACAGTGCCGAGAGTTTGTCAAACTCGATGCGCAGAAGCGCTGTTTGAGCTACTGCTGCTTGAAGACTTGTCTGGTCACATGTTTCGTGAAGAAACCATGTCCAAAGTCAGGATGTGGTAAGCAGCAACATGCCTTGCTGTACGCGACAGCAAGCGAGCCGAGAACTGAGGAACCGGCCCCGGTGTAGTCGGAAGAGAAAGTTCGAGGTTGTCTGGTCTTGTATAGGAGAAACGTTATTTTTCAGACTGCCCGTGCCTGATTTTCAGAGTCAGTGAGAACTCCATGACGGTAAGCTCTCTGCTTGTCACTGGTTCCTGGCAAACTTTGATCATTAGGGACTTTTGTGACGCCCTCGGTCTGAAGGATAAGCCGGTGGTAACGGCGACTCAACGAAAAAGTATCAGCATGTGAAAGCATGCTTTGGTGCAGTATGCAGCGACTGCAGACTAACCGAGGTTGGCGGCAGTTCAAATCGCACCCCCTCGTAGCAGAGTCACATGTTGCCGGCAAGCACGTGTGTGTGTGTGCGTGAGTTAAAAAGAGGCTGCGTAAGTTACGCAAAGATAAAAGCACAAGAACGCTCGAACGCTGTATAAAAGCAGCCAGTTGAAGTGTGTGCGAGTGTCAGATAGATACAGAGTGAGGAGCGATCTTCGTGCGCGTACGGCACAAAGTTGCTTTGTGTTTGAATCGTGTTTGCCTATCCTCCTTTGAGTTATTAATAAAAGCCGCTCCTAAATTCTCGTTATTCTTTGCGCCAATCAGCAGTCAATTGAACCGTCGCTATTTGCACAATACAGTCCACTTATCTTGAGAGTCAGAATACGTACTGTCTGTTCTCCGCGCAACCGTTGGAGACAGAAATTTGCTTCTACAGTATAATTTGAAAATTTGTTAAGTATAAAAACGATAAGCATGAACAAAAAGCGAAAAAATTCAAAATGAATAATATAAAAAGTAAAAAAAATAACAGAACTATACTTTTTCATAAACAGTGAAATAAATTTTATTTGTTTCTGCAAGCTTAGTTTACAGTAAGTTTGAATGAAATTGACCGACATGTTTTATACCTGCATGTCATTAACTGTATGATGAACTTTTAATTGTGAATTTCAGTTTGTTGTGTAACGCGCGGAGTTGAAGATCGTTGTTTGTGTTTCCTTTTTAGTTTTCAGTAACTTTGTTTTTACAGTGCTTTGCTTTAATTATTTTATTTTATTTTATTTTGTTTTTAATCTTTATTTCAAATAATCCAATTGTTGCATTAATAATGCGAGTAGTTCTTAATTAAATTTTCTTCAGCAGGTCTTGAAATGGCTCTTCGTTATATTCAGTCATCCCCAGAAGGCACGCACCTTGTTGGTGTTTCTCGTGCTGTGGAAGTCGACGAAAATACGAAACCTGGGAAAGTGCCGAAAAATCGCATCAAGCGATTTTTCAGTGGCAGCAGAGTGAAGGTCTCACCGAATAAAGTGGATGTTTCCACAATGACAGATGTGGCTGTTAATACAGTTGAAATTGGTGTTGGCACAGAGACCGATGCTATTCAGTCGAGCAAGGAAGATGAAACGGTTGCTTTGTTGACTGAACCTATACCTAGCGAAAATTACTGGAAGATGATGGCCGAGAATCGACGGTTAGCTTTGCAGACAGCCCTAGAAGAGAATAAAAAGTTTTGCGAAGAATTAGCATATCTTCGTGAAGAGAATCGTCTTCTTCGCGTTTTGGCCGAAGAAGGGCAAGCGTTGAAAGAAGCACTTGACCAAGTAATGAACGAAGAAGAGTAAATTGTTTTCCTTGGGGGGTTAATTTTTCAAAACTATTTCGTGACATATTTCTGTCAGTTGTTGACGTTTTTGAAAAAAATATGTCACTTTTTTGTTAAGTTGAATTTTGCATTTTTATATAACTTTTGTTAGTTTTCGAATTTGAACTTTTACTAGCATTTTGTATTTATGTCACTATGAACTGTGTTAATTTTTGATCAGTATAATGATAAATACTATTACGGACTTAAGAATCGCAGTTTTGATGAAATATTTGTGAAATGTAATACTTAAAAGTATACAAATATATTAATGAAGTGGACTGGTAATTTTTGCATTTTGTTGCGCATCTAGATTTTTCTCACTTTAAAATAATATTTTAAAACTGAATGAAAGGTTGGCAAATCACTTTTAATTGACATCCAAATTGATTGCATTTACCAATGAACTAATATTTTTTAAAATGTTTTTTGAAAATTTTTTACTTATGCCTTTGAGAAATTTTGAAATACGTTGCAATATTAATTCAACATAAGCAATTTCACATAAATATTTTAAGATCTACGTTTAATTTCAATTCATATTTAATGTAATTTATTTTTACTTTTCATGGTAAGAGATATTTTGACATATATTAAAAATGATATTTTATTGATTTATTTGATGTTCCGTCAGGTGAAATATTTGATAAATTAATGGATATTGTCTGTCAGAAAATAAAGTTTTGAAATAAGTTTCTACAAGTCTGCAAAGTTTGCTAAGTCCAAAATTAGCCAAGTTTTGAAAATATTTCTTCAAAATAAACATTTTATTGGCTAGAGGTACTTTTGCATTATTTGTCACTATTTTTACTTTTTATTACATTGAACTTGGTCAAATGAACGCATGATTGCATATTTATTTTATTAAACGTCCTCGTTCAATTATTAATTATTTCTGTTGTTCATTTTTTATTGATTAATAATTTTGTGCGCAACAAATTTCCGAATTTCCTTTTATTCTTGCATCAAATAATACAACAAAATAATTTATGCCACTAATAATAAGATGATGTCTTGTTTCATGTTACGCACAAAAGTAGTGGTTTATTGGAAAGCTTATTCATTTTTATTTGAAATGATGTTGCTTAGTTCTCACGTTTTTTTAGCATCCAGCAATTTGTGCTGTTTAACAGATTTAAAATATTCTTAAAATAAGCGCTCATTCTTCAGTACTTTTAGGGTTATTTCTTTTTTGCAAATAAATTTTTAGAACAAGACTTTTGCTTAACACTTTCTTTGTTTACACCGTGATTCTGAGATATTAATTTTTAGCCTTTTTTTTATATTAAAAGAGTATGGTTTTATTATTATTTATGCAAGACAGAACTTGTAGTTTCATGTAGATTTTTTATTCTAAACTTTAAAACATACAATTCAGACAGTAAATTTTGTTGGTTCGAAAATGACCTTGGCAGGACTTTTTGCTATTTAAAATTCTTTGCTGTTGCACGGATTTTTTACCTTGCATATTAAAATTTCAGACTACACTTTACTAAAGGGCAAAGATAATATCTGCAACACATTTGTTCAACTTTATATGCTATTTTTTAAAATTATTTTTTCTTTGATCCTAAGTATATGATGATGATGTGAAAATTTTCTGACAGAATCACATAATAATCTGTTTTATTATCTGAAATAAAATTATATTTTGATTGACATAAGTGTAAATATTTTGAAAGCGCAATTGCGAAATTAATAGCTGTTGAAAATTGACTGTTCAGTTGGATTTTTGAAAAGTTTCACAAAACATTTTATACTATTATCACGTATCAGAAGAAAAAATATAAAACTTTTCCACCTCAACATGTAAACTTTTCAATTAAACTTTTATTTGATAAGGAATTGCTCTATTCAATCACTAAATTAAAATTATTTTGGTTATTATTTTTTCTACGTTTGTATATAATTTATGTTATTCTGTGATAACATTAAAATTTTTTAATACACTCTTTTTAGAGTATATTATTTCATTTGTTTTTTAAATGCATTGCAAATGATGACACCTAGATTTTTTGATTTGTTAATTAACATAAAATATAGCAGAGACTTAACTTTAAACAAAATCGAATGGTAAGCATATAAATAAATATTTTTTTGCATTTTACAAAAATTAACGACTTAAAATTTGTGAAACAAAAATACTTAAGTCAGTTTACAGTAGTATTATAAACTTAATTATTGATCTTAAAGTTCGTAAACATTTAAATTTATACTTTTTAGTGTCGAAAAGATTGCAATTAAGTGTCTCTACATGCAAAAAATATCAGAATAATATTAAGAGAAGCAGAAACAAAAAATATTATAAAATGTAGCAGAAAAAATTGGATTACTTTTGTTTTTATTAATGTTTAATGCATATTAGTAAATGTAAATAATTAAAATGATCCTTTCTGAAATTTAAAAAATATTAGAACATGGAGATTTTTGTTTTTGTTCAAAAATTGTTATTTTGTGATCATATTATCACTTATTACATATAAACAAAAGTTCACAAGCATGAACAATAAATGAGAATTTGCTATTGCATTTGAAACAAATCTTCGAACACCATTTATTATTTACAATCTTAATAATATATGAAAAATCAATAATTTTTGATCAGAATTGAAGAATTTTTAGAATCCTTTTCAGTTTAATGATAAAATATTTTTTAAAATACTGATATAAAAGTGCTTCAATGTTACTATTTATTAAATTTGAATATAGGATTCATCGAGCATTATTAATTAAATTTGAATGATCATAAACGTTTTTTAATAGGGATTTTAAAAATCCATGACCGCGAACATTACAGATGTTTGCAATTTTTTATTACTAATTATTTATAGAAGAATGAAGAAGAATGAAAATCAGCTATAGTCGTTCGTTGATTCAGTAAATTTGACATCATTATATAAGTATAATAACAGCAGATTAAAAATTTACAAGCAATTATGACTGGATAATATTGTAATGTATTCATCAGAACTGTCTGCATTAGATGAAAAGTATTATTGTAAATTCAAAAGATTTCTTGACATTTCCTGTTTCTTTCATAGCGAAACCTGCAAGCCAAGGGGATGGTTTACATTCAACATGCAGAATTTAAGGTGATAAATTTGAGATGGAGCAATTATAATTTTTCTTGTAAAGATTTAAATATTTGATGACCGGAGCATGTTAAATTGGTAGAAAATTGTTATTTTTATTTTTAACATGATCACATTAATTGCTTCGATCTGCTATGGTTCATAAAATCCACATGCCGTTTGGTTGGTTAGTTGGCTAACTGTCCGTAGAATCGCTTGGCAACAGCGGGACATAATTAGCATGTGAAAACGTTGTCGTTGGAAAATTTTTTGTTCAACTATTATGTAAGCACAAATGTTTCATAAAAATTTCATCAGCACAAGACCAGCTATGCAGAGGACAATTTGCAAAGTGTAGTTAGTTGGTGAGTCAATAACTGTTGCAGATCTGATTGGTGCATCATAAGCGAAGCAGTGCAGAGCTGAGGACGATTCAACGGAAATACGCTCGCCTGCGTTTTGACACTGCGACGATGGTGACCGGCCATATTCTCATTGTTTGCACTTTCATTTTACCAATATCCAACCAATCATTCACAGGCTGGCTGTTGTTCAAGAGTAATAAACTTACTGTATGTAATTCAGTGAGAATAACGTTCTGACGTTGCATGGAAACGAAACGGCGCGCACGTCATTCAACTGGATAACCATAAATATTTTATTGCTCAGAAAATAAACGTACCTTGTTAATCGATAGTCAGCCCTGCTAATTACCTTTATTTCAGCACACAGTCAGAATGGCATTGTTGTCTGATCTATCTGTAACTTCTTCAATTGATGACTTTCATCATACCATGTCAAGTCAATATTCACTCTGTTGGGAAATATCCGTTTGCTTTCAACTTTCAATTTTTGCATCTATTTCATTTCAATTCAACAATCATCTATCTGGTCCTGATACGTTAGTTGCTGAATACAAAAGCTGATTTTCAGTTTGGCTGAAAAGTACAAGTTAGCGACTAAAAATTTGTAAAACTATTATCTGCAGTCAAAATCCATTTCAAACGTTGCTTTTATCATAATTAGTAGCAGATATAAGGAATATATAAATTTACAAAATATCCTATATCTTAAGTTTGAATTTCATTTGCATCAAAACTTACAGTGCATCATTCTGGATGAAGGATGAATTTGGAACAAACCTGCATAAAATGCTTTTACAGTTGATTTGAATTCACATTATTATTTAAATATTACTATTAAAAATTAATAAAATGCTAAAGTGTTGAAATCCTTAGAAAATATTATTTTTTAATTTCCACAGCAAGTTATTTGAATATTCATATTTCGAAAATTTGGCGTCTTTTATAAAATAAAGTTTTATTATTTTAATTTAACCTCAAACTGAATAAATAAATATTTCCATGGCATCAATAAAAATGAATTCATGCACAGTCTCCAATCAACCGTAAAATTCAAAACAATCATAATGGTCCATTTGATTGTTATTATATGTTATTAAATATATACTGCTAAATATAAAAATTCAAAAGCATTTATTTGAAATTGAACTAAGTTAAAATAAAAGGGTTTTGATGAAATGCAAAATTTTTGATAATGCATCTGTTACTTTAGAAAATGAATTAATATAAATGCTTGAAAAATGAATTTTTTATTACTGTTTCATAGCATATTTTTTAGATTTATTTTTATCGTATATGTGAGTTAGCAGCGTATTTAACCAAAGTATTGAACAATACTTTCACGTTTCAAAAATAAATCTTCATATCTTTGCAGACTTCAAATATTCATCAATCCCTGAAAAAATTACATTAGGATGAAAAGTTGTAACATCATAAAATATGAAGATTACTTTTAATTATTCATAACAACAGCAAATGTTACATAAATGAAGATGCAAAAAGTGATGTGCATTCACTTTAAGAGCAAAAGTTTCTCCAAAATTTGAAAATATACTATCTATCCACATAATGGTACAATAGTTTTGCATTATTCATATAAAAATAATGAATGCTTTAAAATCAATTCATGATTTATCGTTTGCTTGATATAAATTATCTGCTTTTTTATTTCACTGTGAACTAAATAATAAAGTCGAAATTTTTAATAATATAAATCATTGATTACTTTTCCCAAAAATGTTCATGGTATATTCTTTTTCACATAAATTAATAAATTCTTTGCTTAAACTTGCTGATCAGTTATGTGCCAATGAAAAATTTAATTACATTACTTAAATATTTTAAAGCGGCATTCATCAGCCGTGTCCAGCATCGTTGCATTATTTATCTATTTCAGAAAATGAAATATTGATTGGCATTAAAAATATGCATGTTGTGGCACTGTTTTATTAAGAAGCTAATTCTGTAATTTTTTGTGGATTAAGTTTTATTCACATCTTGCATGTTTATCATTTGTTTCAGTCGTTTAATGCTTTTAAGAATATTCTTTAAGCTTTTATTGTGGAAACATCTTTAACTGCTAAAATATTATTCTATAACAATATTATTCGACATTTACTTTCTAATTTATTACTGATGCTGCCATAATTCATAAAATCATTGATAAAAGATTCTACAAAATTTAAACATTCAGATATATAATTGCGTTTTTGAATAATTTATTAATTTCCTCTAATAATAAAATTTAATTTACAATTTCAATTGAACTAAATTTTGTTTCATGTAAAATATCTTTTATTTAATTTCTTATCATTTTTTAACAATGGCTTTTAAGTTATAAAAATTTTTTGATGAATTGTTTCACTTCACTTCATCTGAGAAATGATATATCTGATGGCAATTGATATTTTGAAAATTAGCAATTGTTATTCTTTCCATTATTGATCCATCGCATAAGCAAACTGCACTGTTCTTCTTTGACACTTTTATATGACAAGATCTTCACATGATAATTACAGACGTCATTGGCTAAAACACTATAGATGGATTTAATTTATTCACTCTGTTATTTTATGCATTGTTACTTAAAGTACTTTCTTTAAGTAAGAAAGGAATTCTTGCATCTGTTTTGATCTGTTCTCTTTTAAATAATCATACCTTCTTAATTTATTTATATATCATTTTTAATACGGGAATATTTTATAACTCTGATCTTTCTTTGACATTTTATACAGAAATACTGGTTCAATTTGATAAGCAGTTTTAAAAATGTATTAAAAATGAATTGTAAACTGAATTTTTAAAAATTCTCTTCACTTATTTTTTTAACATAATTTAGAAATTTAAATCTTAAATTGTTATATTCTGAAATAGGTTTCCTTCAATTGCGCCACTGTTGAATATTTTATTAATTTCTCTTGCACAGTCAAATACATTCTCATTTTGCTGTTGTTGCAATCTCAATTATATTGTCAGCAAATGCTAAAGAAATATGAATTCATTAAATTTTTTTGAAATTTCTATAATCAGAATGTTGCAAAATAACACACATAAAAAGCTATTTAATCTTTGAGCTTAATGTAGAACCTTAAAATTTGTAAATGTGCTTTAAATTTTAAAATTCATTAATAAATAAAGTATACTAAATAAATTTTCCATACAAAATCAGTGCATATACATATGAGGTAGGATTTCATTATTTATATAAAGATAGTATTAGCAGCACTTGATTTAGGAGAGAATGTTGAAAATATAGTAAAATATTTTTAAAAGTATTTTTTGTGTAATGAAAATTACCAATAAATAAAATCGACAGGCTACAAGTTTTGCACATTGAATCACAACAATGAAAAAAAAACTTTTGCTGAAATGCTAAATAAACTGATAACCCTCTGAGAAAATAATGGTGTTTTTTATTCAAAGTGTTACTACTGCAGTGCTTATTTCAGTTATACTTCATAGCATGAAGTTCTCTTTCTTTTATTATGTATACCCCATTTTGCGTGTTGATAACGAAAGGGCACTTCATAAATGATCAAATAACTTGATGTATATATTTTGAATAGTTCATTTCTTTTTTATCATAAAGAAGTTCGTATGAATAAGAAATTGCAAGAGTAAAAAAGAAATCTACAAAATGAAAAGCAACGTGATTGCAATAACATAAACCGCTTGACAGTGATATAATATTTGCAGCAGCTGACTACCAATAAATTTTTCATGCAAGTAACAGTTAGCTTTGCTTGTTAGTATAAATTGTTGATGAATATAGATTGTTGCAAAACTTAAAAAATCTGAAGCTACAAATTATCATAATTTTTTCAAAACAATTATTATTTTCAGATATTTTTGGTTTTAAATCACATGCCGCATTTAAATTTTAAATTATGCATATGTTTTAAGCGTTTAATATTATATTTATTTGTTTAGAAGCTGGAAACTTTAGCCCTTTAATCTTTAGTTATTGCATTTCCGTTTAGCAATAATATTTTATACAAAATGATGAAACTAAAGAGTTAATCCAAATTATATAATGAAGTATAGCTTTTCTGAAAAAGATATTTTTCATTTAAAAATAATTTTAAAATCCTTTTAAATTCTGAATTTTATTTTGAAATTTCTTAAATACTTAAAGTTGGAATATCATGCTTTAAGTGAATGTTTTTGTGTGCAATTTTGAAAATTCACATTTTCAAATTTATGTGATACGTTAGCAAACTTAAAGCGGATCACACTAAATAAAAGCAAACCAAAATCATATGAAACTATATAAATATACAAGTCATCATGTAAATAATGATTTGAAACTTATCAAAACTTGCGTAACTTTAGCATGATTATCTAATTAGTAACTCCCAAAAATTTGCTTAATTAATTTATTTTAATAAATTTTTAAATAAATTTAAATATATAAGCTATTTACTTATTTATTTATTTCATTTATTGTCCTTTACGATGAACTTATTGAAGAATAACAATAATACGCTACAAAAATGCAACAAGCAAAAAGTAGATTTTATGTCAACATTCCATTGATAGACAATAAATAAATAATGCTTTCTGCAGCTGCATTTTTCTTAGTGCACTGAAGCATTTTTTGCAAGCATGAATACTATTAAAAAAGTATAACTGTTAAAAATTGAACTAAAAACTATTATTCATTAGCTTTAGCTCTTTAAATAACATAAAAACAGCAAAGTTACTTAAACAGTTTTTAAATATAGCATTTTTACAGTGCAATACTTCCACTATCATGAAAAGAAATTAAGTGGAAGCAGATGCACTGAAATTAATAACATTTATTGCTTCACTAAATGCATTTCATGACTCCTTAAAGAAGTTAATAAACATTTATAAAACTTTTATTTTATTAAAATTTAAAAAACGCTTTAGACAAAAGTGCATGTAAAACTTTCAAAATTTAAATTAATAGTGAATTAAAGTGAATGAAAACAGTTAATGAAATATAAAATTTCATTTAAAGTATAGAGTTGCTGTTTATTGTATGAATTGTCTGATGTGTCAAACTTTAAATCAGGAAAATGCATATTGATTTTTATTCCAGGCATGCGCTTTACTTTCCAATTTAAAAATGGCACGGTCTGAAAATTTTCACATTTTGGAAACGCTCATTTGTTAGTTCATTTGATTTCCTCCTTAATGTTCCACGCATTTCTCATTTAATTTCTACTTTATCAAAACGATAAAATATCGAATAACTTTTTCAATATTTTTTTCATTTTTATTTGTCCAGTGGTAAATTTGTTTAATTGAAATATCATCAATGTAGCATAAATGCAAAAATACTGCATTTGTGGTCATCATTTCCACGTTATCATTTAGACTGTATCCCAAGGGACTCAACCTCCCACCTCAGTTCTGACCTTGTCCAAAAACTCAATTTCGGTATTTTCTGTTCTCAGCCACCAAAGTCAAAATCACCTTCATCACCAGATCGAATAGATCTAATCCAAACAAAGCCAATATGAACAAGTGTTAGTGTGAAAGCGACGATTGTATTTAGTCACCTACTGGAACAGAGGACAAAGCACCTTCATTCACTGCTGTCTAATTAACCGGAAATAAAAGGCGCACTTTCGACAGGACCAACGGTCATCAGGTCATCAACGGGAAACGTCCCTCTGCAGCACTGACCTTCATGTAGTATGTATTATAAGGAACATTTCATTCAGTTGATTGGTCATCTGCTTCCGTCATGAAGTTAAAATAATGCCACCCAGCTTGTTCGCTGTCGAAACAAACTTCGATCGAGGAAAAAAGAATGAAAAAGGTCCTTCTTTACAATGAATTGCCTATGGTTATTGCATGGTGACAGGCGACGCGTGATCGACCAGTCCCTGACGTGATGACATCGCCCTGCGCAACCGTCTGGCCAATCATCATCTGACAATGGTCATTACCGTGAACTTACAGTAGGATGATTTAAAACAGGTGCATAATGAAGAACGTGCAATAATTAGTTGGCACGCTGGACCGTTATAAAGCAGTCTGCTGTCATCCAGATCTGACGAACTGAAACTAAAAGGTAGCGTTGTGGAAGCACCTTAACTTACTGTTTACCTTTTTGGAATGCAAACGCAGCGCTTGTACCCTCCTTTTCCAACACCACCCATTACCATGGGACGTTATTCACCTACACAGTATGCGCGAACAGCGGCTGAGCAGATGCGACGTCAGTGCATAAGCAACGCAACAATGCAGGTAGTTCTTAAAGCAAAGTAAACTTATTCTGTGTATTGATTTTAAAAATTTTAGCCAAATTTTTTTGGTGGTATTGAAGATGGTATATTTTCCGTGAGAGCAGAAGCAGCATTTGTCGCTACTATAGACCGTGCGGCAGCTGCTGGAGCTGGTTCAAATGCGGTGTTGAAGCCAGAAATGCTTTCTTCTTACACTCATCTTACTCCCTCAGTTTCACATGGTCAAGTAGGCATGGCGGCTCCGATGGATTTTCATTTGGAAAGTAGCTCAATGCCATCTATGTCGACAATGATAGATCAACATCAAATGGCAATGGCAGCAGGTATGGGACATCATCATCAGTTAGTTCAGTACCAGCACCCAGCTATTGGTCAGATGAGTACTGCCGGATTAACAAACCATCATCAGCATGCATCATTTTCCACAAATGGAACCGGACCATCAACATCTAGGCAAATTGGGCAAGATTTGGAGACAGATCCAAGAGAGTTAGAAGCATTTGCCGAACATTTCAAACAGCGACGCATAAAGCTCGGTGTCACGCAGGCTGATGTTGGTAAAGCTCTGGCAAATCTTAAACTTCCTGGTGTAGGTTCACTCAGCCAGTCGACTATATGCCGGTTTGAATCATTGACTTTATCTCATAATAACATGATTGCTTTGAGACCAATCTTAAGCGCTTGGCTTGATCAAGCTGAAGCAGTAGCAAAAAATAAACTTAAAGAAAATAATGGCATATTGCCAAACATAGAAAAAAAACGCAAGAGAACATCTATTGCGGCACCGGAAAAGCGCTCATTAGAGGCATATTTTACGGTACAACCGCGTCCTTCAGGTGAAAAAATAGCAGCCATTGCAGAAAAGTTGGAACTGAAGAAAAACGTAGTTCGGGTTTGGTTTTGCAATCAGCGCCAAAAACAAAAAAGGTTTGTAAAATATCAGCTATTTTCATATCTGTTCCAACGTTGTTGCTTAACTTCTTTTTCATATTACTGTATCAAAAAAGCAGTTTTTATTATAGCTTTCACCAGTTACTTTTATTTTTCTCAAAATAACATTTAAATTTTCTTGAATTTGCTATTTATTATGAAAAAATACAGCAGAATTTATTACCATTTTCTTTATTTATCTTTACTTATTATATTGGAGAATGAAGCGCTTTCATTTTGCTCTAAGATAGAAAGAAATTTATTATCTTTAAACATGTGGTGTGAATTTATAAAGTTTAAAACTTATTGACCCTTAAATTAAGACATCAAACCATTATTATTCTTTACAAATCAGAAGATTTTATTTTTATACTTTGATAAGTTTCAGATTTGCTAATCCTAACTGAATATTCGAATAATACAAAGTAACAATAAATAATAATGAATAAATAATAACAATTAATTATAAAATAATAAAAGTAATATAAAATAAATGTCTTGGTGCAAAAAAGCACTTTGTATGCTCTTATGTGTACTTTGCATAAATTTTTAATTGAATTAACTTCGACGTTTATATGCTTTTATTTGCAGTGTTTCATGTTCAAATTTTAAGACTGCGACTGTTTTGTCTTATGGTAAAATGTTTTTTAATTAATAATTAAAAATAATCAAATTCTCTTATTTTGTTTGAGAAATTTCTTATCAAGTAATCATTGGTTGTTTTTTGTTTCTCTTTCTCTTTGTTTGTTTGTTTGAATTTAATTTTCTTGAAATACTATTCAAAGTAACTTTGAAATTTTCCAAGAAAACAAGTAATTCAAGTAAACAAAAAAATGTGGAACTCATCAATAGTTTAAATATTTTATTGACAGCAGCAGTAATTGATGTTATTAATTAATGTTAGTATGAGGCTATTATAACAGTACTTTACTTTGATAGTTCACTGTCAAGGCAAATGAAATACACATATTACACAAAATTATTTTCAGAATTTATCTATATTTTATTAATGTTGATTATTTATTAAAGTAAAGTATGTGTTGAATCATTATACTGTTGTTAAGTTCTTATTGAATTTTACAAAAAAGTTAAGGAAAAACAAAAGCAATATTGCTTTATGTTGGAAAAAATAATGTCACGTATCCTTTTGTTAGCTGTTATTATTATTATTATTATTGTAGATGAATAAAGGAAGTACGTACTTGATGTTTTTTTTATTTTTCTCTATTCATAAGTCGTTTCTGAAGCTTTGCAGATGTAATTAGTAAATAAGTAATTCTCATATTTTATTCATGAAATACTGTCAAAGCAAGTGTAAGTACCTAAAATATATTGCATGGATGATAAGTTTACTTTATTTGATGATATTTAGAAAATCCCGTTAATCATAAGTATAATCATTTTCAGTGTACAATATCATTTTATTAATTAATAAGGAAATATTATTTTCATTTGATTTAGTTTCAACGTCTAAATAAAATTTGTTTTCTGTCATTAAACCAATAAACACATGATCTACTTTATTGCGTGTGCTACATTTGTATAGAAAATCCATTTTACTTAAATACCTCATCTGCTTACATATATTTACGAATATAACAAGAATATTACTGCATTTTTGATAAAATTTTGTAACACACAACGCTTTTTTTCTATGATTCTGAGAAATTCTGAGCTTATATTTACAAATATAATGCAACAAAAAATTCTAACGTTGATATAACTTGATCTGTTTAGAATAACTAGGGGTATTGCTATTTTAAAACCTTAAAATTACTGAAATGTATTGCCTAGAATCGAGCAGATGTGAAAAAAATCTAAAAGAAATAATATTTTTAGATTAAATTACTAGCTGATGATTCATTATAGAGTATAAGTTATTGTCATATTAAACTTAAACAACCGTACCCTAAATGGCTAGTCGTTATCTTTATGAAATTTGTTTGCTAAAAACAATAATTTTGAGATTGGAATGCCTGTTTATATCTTCTCTTCAATTATTCAATAAATTTCAAAACGTGTGAATACACCTTTTGTCTGTCAGGATGCTGAAATAAGCCAGTATTTAGGTGTCGCAATCAAGCGAATCGTTATTGACTATTTGGCCCACCGCATCTTCTACGTATTTGTTCCCTATTTTCTGAACGTCTGCAGTTCATCCGAAAATCACACTTTGGAAAAGCAGCTCAAATTAGCCGTCCACGCCGGGACACGCCCAAAATGATTTCAATGGCTTACCACCATGACAGACATCACTTTGTGTAGCAGTTTCTTCTCAGGCCGTTGGCAATTGATCACATGGAAAATCGAACCACAACATAGAAGCTTCACTTTTCTCAAATAGAACACAACCCTCCTGCTACTCCTGATGTTTAAATGACTATTTAACTGTTGGTTTCGATTTTGTGAAACTTTTTCTGTTCCACCGTTCAAATTTCTTACCTTTAATGAGAACATGATCTTGCTAAAGTGTTTGTAAGCTATAAATTGCGCTGCTGGCAGACTGTCATGCTTTCTAACTCAATAAACATGCTATAATTTCTTCTAGGCTTTTTACTTTCAATAGACCAGAAGACATACACAAATGACACATAGAAAATAATATACTGTACATATTTTAAAATTTTTAATAGTTTAATATTCTGTTTTATTTAAATGTTACTTAAATTGAACTTTAATTTTAATCAAACTTTCATCAACAACCAATGCGAATAGCATTTGAAGTTTATAAAAAATGCTCAACTGCGTAATTGAGGTAAAAAATGAGATTAATTAATTTGAATAGTGATTGAAGTCAATCAAATATTAATTCAGGTTAACGGAAGCATTTCAAACATGACATTGGATGTTGAATCAATGCAACAGATGCGTGATTTCAAACTCGCATTTTGATCAAAACACTCCATTGTTGTTGATTTATTTGCTACTAGAACGGCTGCCAATTGCTGACTTGATGAACTTAAAACTTTAAATTACGAAAATAAAAATCATATAAGCCTTTTAATTTATTCAATTTTTTTATAATTCTAAAAATTTTTACATAAAAATATTTAAAATTACTTTTATATTTAAAAACAAGACAAAAAATTATTTTTTTAGAGTACATAATAAATAAATTATTGCAATTATTATTTTGATACTCAAAAGATTATTATTTGCACTGAATACATATGGTAAAATAAGTTTTTGATTTGCAGACTTACATGTATAAACTGCTTTCGTGTAAACTTTCACAAGTAGTTACTTTTTAATATTTTATTTGCTGCATTATTTGATATAGTTAAAATTATTGTTTACGTTGCTAATTTTTAGATATTAGGCATTAAAACGGACTAGAAGTGATGCGTGCACTTTTAACAGATTTTAAAGTTCATTGACTTATAGAATAAAAAATAAAAAAGAGCTTAAAATGTAAATTACTTATTGAAATATGTACAAGTTTTAAATTGCTAATATTATTCTAAAAAATGAAGACATAATTCATCTCTGATTGTTTATTATATTCTATTGCAACAGTTGACTGACTGATTTTAAGTGTTCTTAAAATTATATGCATAATTTACTCAAATAAAAAAATAGATAAATATTAATCCATAGCATAACTGCGTTATGCAACTTCTATCATAAAGCTTTCTATGAAGAAAAATTTTTCATTTTTAATAAAATTTTTTATTAATATTTATTTGTATTTTTCTTTTCATTTTATTTTCCAGTACTAGCATAATATTTTTATTATTTGAAAGTTTCAGAACTCTAAACTGCTCGAAGCACGTTGTAATAAAGTTTATGCAATGTCAGCAGCAATAATTCTTTTTAACGTGATGGAAGCTATTTATGACTCATAATTGGTATTTACGTAGGGACGTTTCTTTATCATTAGCTTATTAAGCAAAATTGATCACCGATAAAGGAAATTTGTTCTGGTCACTTGATTCTGTAAATAAATTCAATTATTCATTGCAATGATACAAATTCAGACAGTTCAGGTTAAGGTGGTGTAAAAGATGAAAGAGATAAAGACGAAATAAAGCCTGCAGCTTAATACCAGATCGTCGTTCTTGCTTGTTGATTAAACAGCGCACGACAAGCAACCAAATGACCAGAGTTGATTAAGCTGTAAAAAGAAATCATCGAGTAGCAAATGCACTCTCAGGGGAACGCCATGTGGTCGAGGGGAGCAAAATTATTAGCGTATCGCAAAATGCGGAACATCCGCATGACAGGCACCTTGCGTGGACCCTTTGTCATCTTGTCCAGGTCGTCCAGGTTAATCAAAGAGCGGATGTTCAAAATGCGCTTCACTTCTACGTGTTCTCAGTGCGTGTATACAGACATTGTTTAATCGATACGTGAGGATGATGATTTAACAATAATGAAAAGTGGCTAACTCGAAAAAGCTGAAATTGGTAAACAATGATCCCAGTATCGATTCACTGTCGGCAGTGGGTTCTGTAAAAAGTATCTCTGAAGAAGCTTTCTATTGCTGTGCTGGTCTTGAAAAAAAGTGCTTGCTAAATTGATGCTTTATTTACAAAGCTTGCCACCTGCGTTACGCCTTTATCTAACAGCTGTTTTATCTTGTTGAACTACAAAAATCGTTTCCAGTGCTACTGCTTATATTATATTCATAAAAATATGAACGCATTTTAATCACGTTTAGTTTAAAAAAGATAATAGCTTTTTGTGCACTAGAGATAAAAATAAAGATCAATTTCAGAATCAAATTCACAATTAGACACTATGTTTAATTTATTCTTATTAATACTTTATTGAAAAAAAATTAAATAAGCCTTACAATAATAGCTGTAGTAATTTATCTCATTTTTAATGTCACATTAATAAAAAAAATTTAAAGTTGGTTATTGGAGCATATGTCAAACGGTGCATATATATTATTTGTTATTAATTAATTATAATTATCGTAATTTTATCAATATTTGATAACATGAAATATTTCATAAAAAATATGAATTTATAAAGCTACAACAAAAATCATATAAAATGTAAAATTTTTATGAAATCATTTCATTGATAGCTTTACATGGAGCATAAGTCTTTTGAACTTGCCTTTTGAGTGTTAAAAGTATAAGCAATAAAATTTATTTATTAAATAATTTATTTATTTGAATTTATATCTCTTAATATTATCACTTATATAATTTATATTGCAAAAGCTATATTGTCAGAATAAAAACTGATATCAATACTCCAATAGTATGTATCACATGTCTTGGTGTGAATAATTTTTAATTTGGTGCTGTTTTGAAATGTTTCAATAAAGATGCGCAAATACACGTTTATTACTATTTTTTCTACTGCTTATGAATACTGATTAAAAAATTTTTTTCATTGTTTCTGCCAAATAAAATATGAAGCAAAATAATAAATCAGAAATAAACTACTGACTGAAGAGTTGCAAAAATTGCTAAATAATTAAAGCACAAAACTGTAAGAACAAGTGAAATCTGCAAATTTTAGATTAATACATTTTAAAAATTCATAATTTATAATAGTAATTTTTCATGAGTATTTGCTGAACGTCATAATTTAATAACGCTGCATCGTTAATAACATTAATCTTTTGCACTTTAGTCTGTTGGTGAATTAATTAAATTTAGTAAATTATTTTGAAATTTATTTTTTAAGCAGCATTAAATTCTTATGCATGCATATATATACATTAATACTTAGAACATGACAGGTTACATATATGTGATTTACAGTAATGTTTACACCTGATTTGTTAAAAATTCATCTCCCTATTATATTACTTGTAATGAACTCCACATTTAAAATCATTTAGTAACGTTTAAGAAGCTTTTGATTCAAAATGCTTGTTACGCAATGTTTAAAGCATTTTGAGGATAAATTTTTTAACTACACAGAGATGTACATATACATATACATAACTTAATTCTGCTTGCAGTACAAAATTTGAGAGCTGAACCATAATTTAAAAAATATTATAATTAAATATAATTAATTGAATATAAATTATAAGTAAATTTGCATGATCAATATTTTATTTTGCATAATAGATTTGCAGTTTTGTGCAATTTGTTATTTTCATTGTTATATTTCTGGATTTAGAAGATTACTTGTGGTTTTACATTATACATTTTTTACATTATGCTGCTTTCACATGATATTTCTTTTTATAGAAAGAGTACTATTAAATGGGCTTTTTAGTACAATTTATTTAGATTATTTTGCATTCCCTTACCTTGTGATTTTCTTTAAATGCCGTTGTTTTTCTTTAATTTTGTTTCATAGATAGTAAAGTATTATCATACATAATGTTAGACATGTTACAAATTACTTAAAATTTCATGCTGTAAATTTAATGCAAAAATAATTAAATCTTTAACTGACTTTTAATTGATTTAAGAACTTTTATGCAAAATTTTTATACTGCTTTGCTAAACTGCAACCTGATAAAACTGTCAGGCATATGAGTTTCACTCTTAAAGGCTTTTCAACTTTAATTTCACATAAATGACATTAGTTTTATAAATGTTTAAAATCTATGTAATGTGCTTAAACTAAAATTTCCAATTTGAAATACCCATAACTGATTTCATATTGCATTTTATAAATTTATTTGACATATGTACATATGCAAAACTCTTCCTCAAAATGCATCAACATCATGTAGTGATTTCTTTAGAATTCTAAAAAGGATATGCAAAATTTAAAATAGCATATATATGAATATTAGCTGTTACCGTAAGCATTTCTGCCTTCCCATAATTTTCAACGGCGCTTTGAATGCAAAATGGTTCTGATGGCTAAATAAAATTCACATATATACATTTATCAATTTATAATCTGTTAAGATCACGCCTCTTTGACATACTATCTTTGAATGCTTTTCTGCATTCAGATAATAAAAAATCTCGACGAATGAAACCAACATAGCAATGATAATTCCAACTGTCAGAATGTAAAAAATCCCTGCCACTTTGCTGAGGGTAAGGGAAGCACTTTGACTATCCTAGAATAGAAAATCACTTTTACCATACTTCTGACTTAGTTTGTTCCTTACGCTCATTCCTTGTTCACACTGGCCTTTTTCATACCACCATTTCATTTCTAATCGTTTTAGTTCTCCTATTTCTTGAAGTTCCAAAATTGCCAAATTAATTTTTTCACTAAAATAAAAAATTCATTAATGCTCATCAAAATATTATACTACTATATGCTGTTACACTTAGAAATTAAACTATATACTGAAAAAGTAGATTATTTTATCATTAAAAAATATGAAATAGAAATTATATGAACTTTTCATAGCAGAACCAGAATGATAAAATAATGAACTTTATATATGCAACATTGACAATAATTGTTCATAAGAAAATTTTTAAGCCGCTTATGCGTGATTGGTCTATATATGTTCCTTATATCACTAAAAATTATTTAAAATGAATGAATAATAATTAATAACTTTATTTTAAACAGAAGTATAAAAATAGTTTATAAAGCATTTAAAAAACAATATACTTATGATATTAAAATTTTATGGAGAATAAAAGAGTAGTACGAATTTTAAATTCTACTATAGTTCTGTGATGAAGACTCAGAACCTGCACATCAGCAGTGTGTGCTGTTGTAAAAAATGCAAAACAGTTCATAAGAAGAACAATTACCTCAAATCAGAACCAAACGGTGTAGCCACTCCATAACCAATAGAGTTTAAATTTGCTCCTACTTTAATTGTATCACATGGCTTTCTAGTACTTGCATATTCGTTGGTCGTAGCTTCTAATAAAAACGCATATTGACCTTTGGATTCACGAACTCGTTGAATTCCTTCCGCATAACTAGAAACTAAAGGAGATGGAACCTGTGTGCTCATGTATTGCCACATTCGACGGTGAACATCTACTTTGGATTCCTTAATGTAATTTAAATATTTAAATTGTGTTAAAAGACAGCCATTTTAAACTAAAAATTTAATGTAAAATAAGTTTAATAAATATTGTTGCATCATATATTGTTTATTATAAATTCCAATATTAAATATTTACTTTGAAAAATTGAGCAGTAGATCCGCTAGCCTGAATGCCGTACTTTATCTTTGTTTGTCTAGCCAAATCTTCGACTGATTCAATTGGTGCATGCATCTTTTCCAAAGTCAAAAAAGCTGCTAAATTAGCAGTGTAAGATGAAACAATTATCATCGTAAAGAACCACCATATGCTACTTGCAATTCGACAAGATGCAGATCTATAATAAACAGCAGTTGCAAACATATTTGAACAGTTCACATCATCAACCTTGGCATTATATCTGTCCCTTGCTGCATCAAAGCGGCTAAAGTTACCCACAGGCAGTTATCAATTGTAAAATCACTCAAACTGGTGCACCCATAGGTTGAACTTTGATTGTAATTCCATTCATAAGGACTAAACCTTGCTATGAAAAATATCACAATGGACACTCCACCATAGGCTATGATGATGAAAATCCAAACTTCAGTGCTCAAAGGTTGCATAAATGAAAATATCGAAAATTCTTGTTTATCAGGCTTTTTGATCATTATGCTGATTCCTGTTGTAAGGAATGGTTTAGAAAAATCAACCACTCGTTCACGCAAAGTGTTAATGGTCAATGAAGCGATTGCAAGATCTGCTTCCTAAAAAATATCAAATAATGATTTGTGATTTTACTAAGAATTTAATAATTTAAATAATTTTAAGTGCAAATTTCTATTTTTTTCATTATTATAAAACTGTTTATTATACATTTAGACATCTGTTAAACGTTTAATGTAATTAAATTTACTCGTTAAAAATTTAATGTATTAACATGCATATTTATCATTTTATATATTTGAACAGTACTCACCCCTCGGATAAGTTCTCCAACCATTCCGTTCCAACGTCCGTTTTGATCAACTGCTCCGTATTGGTTGTCTTTTACAGGTTTAATAATGTAAGGAAAATTTTCAATTTTTTCTGACAACAATTTCATCAAATCAACGCAGAATCCTTCAAAGCGATCATTTCCAGTAAATTGATCAGCATCCTTTTTAAACATAACAAACGGCTCATTCTAAAAATAGAAAACATCAAAAATTTGCAAAAATTATACTATACTTACAATTATAGTTGTAATTATTCGAGTTCGATTAAACGGCTGGATATTTTTATTTATCTTTTCCCCTTTTTGTGGATGATCTTCACCGTTTTGAAATCCAGCTTTCTGTCGCCATAGTCTTTTCTAAAAGTGTAATAACAAAATATCATTACAACAGTGCCAAATTAATTTTTTTTCTATGTCAGATATTTGTTAATGTTTCGTAAAAAAAGGATCTAATGATTCATTCAATCAAAATCCCTGAAAAAAATACTTGGTTACTTGAACATTTACTACGCCTGCATTATGTCCAGTCTGCAAAACTTCTGTCAATTTCAGTGTGTAATTGACACGATTTCCATCATCATCAAATTGCACATTTCCACTAATGCCATCTAACCTTGTCTAAATTAAATCTTGAATTCCTTTTTAAAAAAGAAACTTCTTACCTTTTTCAAAGCGTCATACATCATTTCTCCATGTCGTAGTGGTAGAAATGGTCGATCTGGATTCAACTTATCCTCAAAAGTATAACACAACAGCCCATGGTAATCTTCATTTATAAATTCATCTTTTTTGTAATATCTTTTCAAAGCAGACGCATTAACTTTTGCAATACTTTTGAAAGCTTCTATTACAATCTGAATCGCGTCATAGACCAATGCTTCTTCTGCCTAAAATCTCCAAACCTTCATTTAAAGTTCTCGCAGATTTTATGTATTTAAAATAAATTGTAACTTACTGTAATTGTGCTTGCTTTGTGATAGTGTAACAGTTGACTGTCCAGTCGACTCCACTTTTCAAGGAAATTTTTGAAACTACTTTTATCACGACCCTCGTATTGAAAACCGCTGACGTTGATGAGTCCAATTTTAAATTTTTCAATTTCTGCATCCAGTACTTCCTAAATTTGTTGAATGAAATTTCTTTTCAAACATATGAATACAAGCATAAGAAACAACAATCACTTGACCACTTATTAAATAGTGAAAATTTTTGGTTTTCATTGCCGCATCAAGCAAATCTCGCAAAATGAATTTAAGCTTTTTTCTGCTTGATATGTGCAAAATAACGTAACTGTCAGAGGCGAATCTTGATGAATGGAAATTTAGAAAAAATCTAAAATAGTCTGGTTCGATATTTTTCAAGTACAACATCTGCGTTCGAACTTCCGTTCTCGTTTTCTTTAAATAATTATTCAAAAGTTCATATTCATATAAACCTATGCAAAAAGAAATAATTTCAAATTATTCTAATAATTAATCAATTCAACAACCGATGTACCGTCTATACTGTCATACATGTAGGTGAAATTTTTCCACATTTTGAGCCGTATAAAATCACCTACAGCTTCGGCTGTGTTTTGTGCCATGTTGATTTCAAACTGACCATTCTGTGATTCTCGTTTTGCTGTCGACCAATTGATCAGTGGAAGATGAAGTAAGTTGGATAATGCAACAAAAGCTTCACGGCTTGGATAGTCTGCTGTTCCCATCAACACAAATGCACCATCTTTTATAACTTCACACCCTAAATAAATAAATAAATATCATAAAGTTTGCATATATAAATATATATAATTATACCTACCTAATCTTGTCAATGCCCAGTTGTTTACTGAATCTGTTCTGATAATTCCTTTTTTTGTTTCTAATCGAAATGGAGGAGGATTTTGTTGATAGTTGTTTTCCATAGTAGCATAGGTCATAACACTGATCAAGCCATCTTCCATTTCATCTCGGAACAGGGCTCCTGGAGCAAAGTTACTGATTATGAAATAAAAGTAACTGATTTAAATCAAATTTTAAAATAAAAAGTGCTTTATTTTCCTTGCTTTATTTGAACAAACTGAATAACCTGCTTTATTATGAAGGCATTTGCATTACTAGAAAATAAGGAATGCAAGGTAGAAAAACATATTAACATACAGTATATTGCAAAATTTGAACAAACTCCATACCGACTGGAACTCTCAGATTGCCATTTGCATGATTGAACAGTAGAAACAATATCCACTTTACATGAAACATATTTTTTAATGAAACTTTAACAAAACGTCGACAACGTCGTGAATTTCAACATGCTTTTTACGCAGTTAGTGAAGCACACATTAACAAGTGGACAAATCTAGCGAAAAACCACTTTGCTAATGAATGGCCAATCATGACCAGAGTGTAATGATGATGTTCATGCAAGATTGATCAACATGAAGTCAACACAATTTTCACTATCCAACTTGAAAATTGAATTACTAACATATGTAGCGTTTTTGGATAAATAGGCAATTTGCAGCAATTAAATTTTGGCTCATCATTGCAGAAAAGTTTGCTATTGGCTGAAAATTCTGAATCAATCTGCTCATTTTGATATTTTTTATTTAATCATTATTGACGAGATGGATTAATTGTAATAATTATTTATTTAAATTTTAGAATTATTGTGAAATTCAATCTTTATTTAAAAAATGTTATGCAAAGCTGATTTGAAGCTTTTAAACAAAGAGCATAATTGCTCTGATAAACAGATAACTGCATTCATATCATGTGAAAATCAATGCAGGGCTAACTGGAAAGAATTAATTTCAATTAAATGTTCTGTAGAAGCACCAGTGCCATAATAGAGCCATATCAGCCTAATAATCAAGCCGTTTAATGCTGTTTAGCAACACCGTTACTAAAATACTTTCATATTAAACAGTAGCTCTTCAAATTAAGAAAGCTTTACTCGCAGTGTCAAAAACAGAAACTCATACAGTATTGAAAGTAAAATGTGAAATATAAAAAGGACAATAAATAGGTTTATAATAAAAAACAAATTATTATAGTTTTTTATTGTCCACGTTAGCAATAATCTAGGATAGGTCAATAAGATGGTTTCAGGTAAGATGAAACATATATTTAGATTCTTTTCTTTCAAGTTTCAGTTAATTCATAAAAATAGTTGAACTTCAGAAATGAAATATTTGATTTGAAGTTAGAGAAAGTTTTTAATAAATATTTTGAAGAGTCTATAAAAGTCTAAGCGATATTGTCAAATAAGAGGAATTTTCATGTGAATTATGCAATGATTATTTAAGAAATACAAAAAGTAATGCAGTTATAGTTTTCAACAAATCTATTTGTCCGTTGGAGAGAGTAAGCCAACTGTTGTACAAAACAGTAATGAAAAAACAATAATAAAGCTGCAGTCAACCCTATTGAAACATAAAAGTGTAAGCATAAATTATAAAATGAAACAGAACAAGGACTTCTTGTGAGAAGCTGAAGTAGAAAAATGTGGAACGCCCTATTTCTAAAAGTCAGCCACACATTATTAATCAAGTTGAAAAAAATACATACTTATTAATACCATGTTCAAATAATTATCATTTTAATTTATATTTCTTTATAAAATTGGAATGTAAATTATTTTTTGAGCATAGGTAAATTTTTAAACTACAGTATAAATTTGTGCTTGTAATTTGGATAATACAGTAACCATTTTAATATAAAAAATTTCATTTCAAACTGTTTACTCGTTGCTGTGAACTCTAATTTTGGTTAATTTTGAAAATTTTTGAATTCGACGTTATTTTTTGAGTTTTTTTTATTTTTACATGATCCGCTTCAGTATCAACTGTTTAAACAAGTAAGTGTGCGGATGTGAATAGCAATGTTTTACTTACTTTGACACAGCATGCCACTGCTATATGTTTTGTTAATCTTCGAATTTGAATTGTATATAATTTTTGAATTTTAGTGACGTGTTTGTTTATATAAGTTTATTGAAGCATAAGTGTTGTTTTACAGATCTTTTAAAATGCAATGTAAGGAATGCTTTGATAATTTATAAAATGTTGAATCAGCAGTTTTAAAATTTGCATTTACATCATTTAATGTTTTAGTGACAACTAAAAATGTAAACTGGACGTATGGGGAATTTTTGTCGGATAATGTTCCCGAATTAAAAGCTTGGCAATGTGAAGAACTTGTAAAATTAATGCATGAACAAAACACTCTTCCTTTCATTGCGAGATATCGGCAACAGAAAATTGGAAATGTAGATGTTAGCGTTTTAAGACAGTGTTTTATGCTGTATGAAAAAGCGAAGTAAGTTTTTTATACTTTACTGAATGATGAAAATGTAAAGACTGAGAAATAAATGTGGTAATATTTTTCGTATTGTTACATCATATTGTTAATATATTTCATATTTATGTTTTTTTAATAAAAAATTATACAACTGTTATTCATTAGTTGATATACTTATTCATATAGTTGCATGAATAAACGTTATCTATATTTTATTAAGGAATTTTATGTATTTCAGTTTGAAAGGTATACATTTTTTGATTACGATGTCCAGATGGTGAAAAGGTTATTTTTAATTCCAGGAAAATTGATAAAACAGTTGGAAGCGCAGTGAAATCTTTGCAAGAAAAACACAAAGGAGATGAGGCTACTTCTACATCTTTGATTGATGAATTAAAATCAGCCAAATCGATGGAAGATGTTAATCTGGTGGTAAAGAGAAGTTGATTGTTTGAGGCTTTGTTAATTTTAAGTTTATAAATGATGTTTTCTATTATTTAGAATTAAAAAATGGTATTATTATTTTAAAATATTTAATTTATATATGTTGCACAGGTGTAATTTCATTATTTAGAAATCAAAGTGCGGTATTTATTCGAAATTGACTTCTTATGAGCGAGCGATTGAAGCCGGCTTGAAAGAACCAGCTATTTTTATTATGAACAGCGGGAAGCCAGTCGATTTATTAAAATATATATCGTCAAGTATTGCATTTGTTTAATATTAGAGTTTTGGAAATTTTTATCTTTTTTTTAGATTTTCCAAATAAATTATCCGTTAAAGAAGGAATCATCGATATCATTGCAAAAGAAATTTGGATGCAGGATGAAACGCAGAATTTTATAAAAGAATTATTGTTAGTTTTTTGAAAAATTTAAAAGTATAAAATAAAAAGAATATTTTACAGTTTTATTGCAAATGAGTTATTTTCATTTTTGAGAATTGAATGTGAATTTCGAGTGTATACTTGTCAGTGCAACCAACTTTCATTTGAATAATTGCAGATCTCAGAAAGGTGCGAATGTTCAAGTTGAGGTGAAGCGAGTTGCTAAAAGGCGTTCAGTGGTAAACAGCAAAGATGCAAAGATGAAAAATAGCGAAAATTTTGCCGCCTATTTTGATTTTTGCAAATATTTGAACGCAATCAAAGCACATCAAGTATTTTTGATTTTTATTCGACAGGCAATCTGTGAATTGGTTGTTTCAGATTTTGGCAATTAATCGTGGAGTGAGTTGTGCTTTTTTGAAGAAAATGATCACTTTGCCGTTAAAATGGAAATCGCAATTTGTGACCGTATGTCAGGAAAATCTTCGTAAAGGAAAAAAGGCGATTAGTGAAATCGAGCGTGATGCCATTGAAAAGTGCTTCAACGAAATTGCCGACAAATATTTATGCCGATGTTTATGGTATTCAGCGTTGTATTCTGTGATTATATTTAATTATTATATTGTATGTTGTATTCTTCTTGCTTATGTTCTTTGAATCAGATCTTTACTAAACTCTACCAAATAGTTTTGTAATCATGTTAAAACTTTATTCATTTGATGAGTTTTATTATAGGAATAACGCAACCAAAGTAGCAGAAATGGAAGCATTAGAATGCTTTTCAAGAAATTTGAAGGATATGTTGCTTGTAAAACCGTTAAAAGGCTGCAGCATTCTGGGCATTGATCCTGGATTTGCTGCCGGCTGTAAATATGCTATGATTTCTTCTACTGGTAAACTGAGTTTAATTTTATTATTAAATCAAATTATCGAACAGTTGAAACATTGAGATTAAAAGATTACTTTTAGGAGATGTTATTGATACAGGAAAGATTTTTTTACGAAGTCCATCACAAAAAGAAGATCAAGTATTGATGAAGAGGTTGTGCGATTTGATGGTTCAGACAAAGTGCGAAAATATTGCCATTGGAAATGGTACTGGTAGTCAGCAGGCTCAGCAACTTATTTCTGATTTAATCAAATCAAATTTTTTTGCACCACTGTCGGTTAAATTTTGGTAAATCCTATTTTATGCGATGATTTTTTAAAGATTGTACTGTTGTTTAATTCATTTTTTAAAATTTATTTGTTATTTTAGCATTGTCAGCGAAGCAGGTTCATCTCGGTACAGTATTTCCAAAGTTGGTTGTGACGATCTACCAGGATTAGATCCAATATACAGAAGTGCAGGTTTGTTTTTTCTTTCTTGTTTTAATAATACATGTGTTGTTATATTTCAATTGATTATGAACATTATAAATTATTTTTAATTAATTAGTTTCCATTGCTCGTCGAGTATTGGATCCATTATCAGAGTACATTAAAATAGATCCTAAGCACGTTGGGATTGGTATGTATCAAGTGAGTAAATTTAGATGGAAGCTTTTGTATTTTGCAGTACATAATCCATTTATGTTAATTTAGCACGACCTGGCAAAAACAGAATTAACAGCAGTTAGAGATTCTGTGTTTGAAGAATGTGTCAGCTTTGTTGGCGTGAATTTGAATACATGTTCCTCTCAATTATTACAGTATTTCTATTTTATAAATTTCCTTTGCAGTGCATGTAAATTTTTATTGTTAGGCATGTTTCTGGTTTGGGAAAACAAAAGGCTGAAGCAATTATCAAGCACAGGGCTAAATTAGGTTTTATTGTTAAACAATTAATTAATGTATTGCATGTGAATTCTTTACAGGTCAGTTTAGAAATCGTAAGCAACTTTTGCAAATAAATGGCATCGGTCAACATGTATATAAAATGTGTTGCGGATTTTTGCGCATTTATGCAGCAGAATTAAATGAGCAGCGTCAAATTGGGACTTTGAAAAGAAAAGATTCAAAATATATGGACGTCGATGCCTTAGACGCAACATCGATTCATCCGGAAACTTATGAAATTGTGGACAAGTGAACATGAATATTTAAATTTCATTTAAAAAGATTTCCGAGTCAACAATTAATTTATTTAGATTGTTGAATCATTTGAAGCTGGACAGAATGGATCTGTTACGTGCAGAGGCTAGAGATGTTGTGGTCCGCTTTGGTAAAAATGGAGAAAATTTAGCAAAATTCAGCGACAACTATCACATTGATATGGATACGTTGAATTTCATCATTAGCAATATCGAAAAATACGGTAACGATGATATTCGTGACGGTATGTGTTCTACTTTATCTGTTTCTTTTTTTGGTTGTTCAGAATTTCTATTATTTAGATTTTAATGGATGGACATTTGTTGAATCGGTAAATACTTTTGATAGTTTGTCTGTTGGTTCAATTCTGATTGGTACAGTTCGAAATATTGCTCCATTTGGTGCATTTGTCGACATTGGTGTAGGTGTGGACGGAATGTTGAATTCAAATGCCATTGGAGGAATTCCACTGCATGTAAATAAATAAATTTTTATTGGGAAAAATTTTATTAAAAAAAAATATTTTTTTACTCAGCAGTAAAATTGGATATTTTATCAAGTATATTTTCTTGTAATTAATGGAAACAAACAAATTAAGTTATTTTCACTTTGATTAGTAATTAACTTTTTCTTCGCAATTCTATCTATTTTCAGATCAATCAACAAGTTCGAGTATCTGTTTCTAAGATTGACGAAGAACGGAACCGTATCAGTTTACGATTGGTCGAAACATTGTAAAACATAGTCCGTCAATTTGAAATTGTATATCGGGTTTTTGGAAATTTTCACTCTACAGTAAACAGCAGTTGTGAATTTTATTCGTATGAGCATCACGAATTGTGCAATCATTCTATTATTTATTCATATAATCTCGTCACGCGTAGAACAGTCGGTGTCACAGTCCGTATTTGGCGCGAAACGCTTCGACACTTCTGTTGAGACGGTCCAACGAGTCGGGTTCGATGGAACCGCCGTCTGGGGTCGGTTGAACCGCTCGGACGAGCAGCCAAGCGACCGTCGTCTGACCAATGTCGAGCAACATTCGCACGACGGCGTCCCACTGTCTGAGAAAAGCCAACACCAGCAACGAGAGCGTCAAGTCGCTGCTCGACAAGTGTTCGGCCCATTTGAGCATCACTTCGGCGCAACGTTGGTCGTCCAAAGCCACCTTGGCCAGCCAGACCGACTGTTCCCAGTAGCCGAACGACTGCAAATAGCGACAAGCGTCCAGCTGCTTGTCGATCAAGCACAAGAGCCAGATGCCGTCGAGCAGACGTCCGGCGGCGATCCAATTGGTCGCGACGAGTTGGATCGTGCGGCGACAGCGGGCCGACGAATGGCGGTGGTCAGCGGCCAGCAGGCAAGCTTGGAGACCGTTTTCGTAGTGGGTGTCGGCGTGGGTGGGATCGGCGGTTTCGGCCAGCAGCAATTCCACCGCCGCGTCCGACTGACCGAGCAACACCAGCGTGGCGACGTGGTTGCGCGTCTGGCGCCGACCAGCGGCGCCCAAGCTCAAACTGCTGCTCAACGTAGCCCATTCGACTCGTCTGAACTGGCCCGACGGGAACAAATAGTCGAGACAGTTCGGCAGTCGGACCGTCTCGTTCGACAACGGTTCGAGCGCGTCTTGGACGACGGTCCAGAAATTCACTTCCCACTGTTCGCCCAACAGTTGGGCAACTAGCCGGCACCGGCCAGCCAGACTCGAACAGTCCAGGCCAGACAACAGCGGGTCGCCCAGACAGCGCAACTGTTCCCCCAGAAGCGAACGTTCGAATTCGTCGATCGAACTCCTGCCCAGACGTTCGACGATCGTTTCGACCGACGGTGGCGGCTGGTCGAACGCGACCTGTTCCAGCAGTGTATATTTGACCAACTTGGTCGAACTGGTCGACCAGAGCGTCGGACAGAACAGTCGGCCGGCAATTTGGCGCTCGTTGTTCGACGCCAACGTCGAAAAGCCGGCGTCGTAGATTCGGGCGCAGCCGTCGGTGGTCAGCAAAACTGGCACGCCACTTTCGAGCAGGCTCAAATCCACCACTCGCATACCGATCGCATCCAGACGCAATTTGGACAAGCAGATCAATTTGTGCGGATTCCAGACCGACGCCCCTTCGGCTTGCAACGCCAGTACGGTGAAATCGCCCGGTCGGGGACAAAATTGGACATTTCGAATTTCGCCCAAATCGGACGACTTGCAACAGTTCGACGTTTTCGACTGCAAATTCCAAGCGCAAAATTGACCGTCGCTGTCGCCGAACACCAGCAAATCCTCTTTCCAAGCCATGGCCGACATCGGACCACTGGTGCCGGTCCACTGGGTCTGCACCTCGCAGCCGTCTTTCACATGCAGACCTTTGACTACCACGTGCCAGAGGTGATTTTCGTGGTCGAGAACGACCAAATTTTCCCTATACAGCACACCGGCCTGAGATTGGTGCTGTTGGTGGTGGTTGGTCGGCGATTCTTGCAACGTTGTTTCGTCGTTGTCCAATTCGATCATCATCTCATCTTTCGAATCAACACCCAGACCACCGCCCCCACCACTGTTACTATTATTCACGTTCAGTCGTTGAACATGGTGGTGCTTTGTCGACCACGCCATGTC
>NW_003526943.1:4483727-4638378 GCF_000181795.1 Trichinella spiralis | reverse complement strand
ATATAATATAATATAATATAATCTAATATAATATAATATAATATAATATAATATAATATAATATAATATAATATAATATAATATAATATAATATAATATAATATAATATAATATAATATAATATAATATAATATAATATAATATAATATAATATAATTCATTTCTTTATTAATTTTTGTCTCCTATGCATGAATGAGAAATTCACACAACATTAAGAAACATGTAAAACAGTTTCACAAGAAGTTATCTGATGATGAGAGCGTTTGAAATTAAGTTTTTTTAAATAACGATTGGCTACAGAAAGCCAAAAGAAAAACATTTTTTAATGATCTTATGTAACGACATAAAATCTTAGAAAATCGTTTATGAATTAAATTATTTAAAATATCCGGTATAACAAAGAAGAAGTTAGGTCAGTTTATCAATATTTCCATTCAGGCATTGATTTGGAATACTATTTAGTAAGCTTGCAATGCGCAGTAACAAGTTAGCGAACATGCAAAAGTTAGCTTAAATGCAAATTATTCAAAAATTCCAATTTATAAAAGCTAAATATAAATATTACATGCGATTTCAAGTAAAAAAAATTGTGATTATATGATAAGTAATCTAAGAGATTCAGAGGGGCAGTTGAAGCAGTTGACTTGACAACTCACGCAATAGATAATGCATACTTCAAAAACTTCATGTGGATTCTTGAAAATCAATGTAAGAACTTCAACTGTGATTAATAAGTCCAGAATTATTCATATTTTAAATGCACTTTAAATTTGACAGATTTATCAAGAAAACAATAAACTACTGTTGTAGGGTTAAAATTATCGACAAATTTATGTACAATATAACACGTTTCGCTTTCATAAATTTTTTATCTTAAAAATCGCAGATAACAGAATAATAAATAAATATTTTCACATTTTTACTGAGCCAATAACTGACTTTTGTTTTAAATATATTTTCAAATCGCTTTTGGCACTTAAGTCACACGCATTAGACAGCATCTTCAACACAGCAGTAAGTTTTTTCTACTTATTATGCATTACATAGGAAGAACGTTGTAAACATTCTACAATGATTCTTTTAAAAAAATATTTTTTCTTAGCAAATTATTTTAAATAATTTTACATAGCTGGAAATTAAGATGCTTTATACTAAAAATATGCTTCGTTTTTTATACAGTAATATAAAGAATTTTAGATTTTTATTACACTTACAGAATATAATATTACTTTAATAATTTTGCTTTCAGCAATTATGGTTTTAATTTCAGAATGGAACGATTCATCAGTGCAGATAAAAAATACATCTGAACATGGAATTGTTTATGAAGTCGATTACAAAAGCACCTGGGTTGTATATGTGGTGTTTGGAATTACTGATTTTATCATGAACATGCTTTTAACCTTTCTAGTGGTAAAAGATCACACACTGAAGAAGATGAAAAAATATCTGACAGGTACATTTATTTATTAAATCTATTGAAAAAGTAAATAATAAAATTTCATGAATATTTTCGAGTAAGTTAAACACAGAAGTTAATTATTATTGTTAATATAACTTTACTGTAAATAAAACTATGTAATAGATCATAGACTAAAAGATTTCAAAGTAAGATACAAATACTTTTGTAGCATTTACAAATTTATTTTCCTGTTTCAGGATATGCCATTGGCAGCGCATTAACTGGATGTGCTTTTGCATGGTTAAACCTTCGTTTGTTGCTTAATTACAAAAATTTAACATTAATTACCACTTTACAGTGCATGGTACATAATTTAGATTTGACTTTGTTGCAAATTGGAGAGTCATGCATCTCACTATGCATTTTCGCAATGTCTGTGGACAGGTTTGTTGCAATCCATTGGCCTAGGATTGTTCAGACGTATGGAAATAAAGTATCGAACGGACTATGGATATTTGCGCTAGTATTTGTTGGAATAGATACAACAGCCAGTTGGCTGTTCAGCATTCGATTTTCTGAACCACAATATGTTGTTCTTTCTTCATGTCTTTACAAGTTTACTGTTGATAAAGCATATTACATTATTCATTATTCCATTTGTGCATTATTGGGATATATAACCATAGCACTTTATGCATTTGTTATGTTGGCTGTTAAAAAGAAGCGCTCTGAAAGTGACCACGTACGATCTATCCAATTAAAGCGCGAAGCAGTTATAATGCGACGCGTTTTGATTCTTGTAATTTCAACATTTTTTCTGCAAAATCTTCCAGAAACACTGCATCTTATTGATATATTTACCCCATGGATAAGACTTCTTCCAGAAGATATTTTTCTCATGAAATGCATTAGTTTGTCATTATATGCAAATATATATATGCTGACTCACAGAAAAGTAACAAACGCTATCAAACGTGCGCTGTCAAAATGTAGCTACCGGAACGTTGCTGTTACTGCTGCTTCTGTTTCTAATAAAACATCTTTTTAAAGATCTGAATTGCAGTTTTTAATTTATAAATTTAGCAAAAATGTAATTCAAACAAAACTCTGATTCATATTGTTTACCTAAATTGACTAGTATTGTAATTAAAATGCCGAAATCTCTTTTTCATTTTAATAAGAATAAAAAGAATTTTTCAAAATAACACTGTGAAAATTATACATACATTTCCATATGCTTTGCAAGCAATTGCATTTTAAAATATATCATTTCAAAGAATTTCATATTAAAAAATCAAAAATGAGGCTTATGGTTGTTATTTTGAGGTAATTTGAATTAACATTACTGAATGATTTCAAATAATTCACTTTTTATGAATTTATGCATAATAAGTTGCAAAATATTCTGCATTTTCAATAATGGAACATTGAGTCCATATACATTTTATAGTAACCAATCTTTAATCATCTATTTAGACATCAATAACTTTTGTTAATATAAAGACTTTACCATTGCATTATCATTATATATTATTTAATTCAACATACCTGATAATGTACAACAATTTATAAAGATTTTTTACGTCAATACCTCTGTAAGCAATTTCAATTATCTGCAACTATTAAAATGCATTATTCATAAATTAAAATGCAGGTTCCTGAATTACTGCACTTGTATTTAAAGCATACATACTTCATATATTTTAAATATTTTAAAAAATTATTGAAAAACGCACTTTTATTTGGAAGCAAATTTATATTTTTATTTTTGTTTAAAAAGTCAAGTAAATGTAGCAATTTTACTTACTTCGTAGTATGACATTTGCATATATCCGTTCTTCAGTAGAAGAAAGTCCAAATTTCAATCTTGGGCTGTCGTCAGCATGCATTGCTCTTGGAACGCTTGGAATTGGAAGCAGCGTAATACTTATAATCGTAAATATTATTGTTGGAGAAAGACACGCCGATTTAGTCTTTATTTCAAGTAAGAAGAAATCATTTGCTACAATGAAGACCACTACTTAAAGGATTAATTATTACATTTAAGATTGCAAGTATCAGCTTATGAATTATAAGTAATAATCAATAAATTTAGTCAGCAGTCTTAATAGTTCCATTAAAAACATCGTATCATTAAAGGCATAAAATAAAGTATAGAAATAAAAGCATAATGTTTTCATTTCTTTATTTTAATTATTCAATTGCCCAACAAATAAAAATCACTAGGAATTACTATCCAGAGAGCAAAATATACAGTGCTATCTGATTTGTAAGCTATGTTGATACTTTAATGAACGGTTGTAAATTTAAACGAAGTTTAATCTTTAATGAATATATTTCAAAGTTCTAGTGTAATTATTTCATATTACTGTACATTTTATTTTTATGCTCAGAGCATGAAGTTATAATTTGATGATTCAAAATTGTTTAACTTAATTATTATGTTAAGTGAGGTAATTATTAAAAATAAATGTTAATATTAATTTTAATGTAGATGATGCATTTTTGTCCATAAATCAAATTAATAATGGTGATTTGTTCTTCTATAATATTAAAGTTATTACACATTACTATAGCAATGGGAAATAAATAATCGTATCACAAATAATGTAATAATGCAGCAAATTTTGGAATGTATGCTGTTGTTTTTTGCCTAAAACCTTACTTATTTAATTCAAATAATAATGCATCTAGTTTAAAATAATTTTTAAAAGCAGTGCTTAAATAAATATATTTCAATAAAGCTATATATATATTATAATAATATTGCTTAATTTTTTGATATTGCAAGCAATGAATTTCAGTGTTGTCCTATTCGAATTTGCTTTCTTCGATGGCAAACATAATGTACAATTCAAAGCAGATTTCTTTGTTACAATCAGGTGAAGTTGCAGCAGTTACTGTTAGCAAATGCTTGACAACAACTCCGCATATTTCATTTTTCTTATTTACCCAAGATATGTCGCTTTATTCTACTATAGCGATGGGTGTAGAACGTGTTATTACTTTCAGATGGCCCAAACAACATCACAAAATTTTCAGCCACAGTTCTCCAGCTATTATAGTTCGAATACTTTTTCTTGCTTGCCTTTTTAAAGTAATCGTCTACTGGAATGGTGCGCTGAAGCAGTACGATAAATTTGTTTCACCATTTTGCTCGTTCAGAGAATGCTTTCCTGAAAATTATTATTTCATATTAGCAGTTACGCAGTTTTCTTTGCAAATACTGGCTATATGCATCTTTTGCACAATACCAGTGTTGCTGTGCTTTCAGCGCAGTGGTACGATTTACGTTTTTACGCAAAACGTAACAAGAATGGTGATTTCTGTTCCATTTCATAATCAGCATCCTGTCGAAAGACGAGAACGTGCAATTACGTACAGCATATTGGTAGTTATAGCACTGAATACAGTAACCCACTTTATTCCGTGGTGTTTTGAATTGTTTTATATGCAAGCTTATTCTGCACCGCTACGTGCAATGATACGAATTTTGCAAAGCACTTATCCAACGCTGGCGGCCGTAATCTACTTGTCCATTCATCCAGTTCTCAAACAGCACACAATCAAATTGTTCCCCTTCATGAAGCATTTTCTAGTGTTCACTAAACGAATCGCTGTACATCCACAATAAATTTTTAGCGCAATTTTCATTGTAAATCATATAAAATAATAAAGAATTTTCCTTTTTCATAAAATATTGCAATGCTTTAATTATGAAAATGACTGTTCTTTTTTTACTTTGTTTTAATGACATAAAATTAACAATTTTCATTTTTTCAAAGTAATAAAGTAATCACATCTGGAAAATTGAAGAAGACTTTTGCTGCTTTATCATCCCACAAAATGCGTAATGATTTCATTGATGCAATATGCAATAAATGTACTCGAACTTTTTAACTTTCAAAGTCTTTTCATCAAAAATTCATAGATGAAATTTCAAAAATTATGATATCATTAATCAGAACCATAGAATCAAATTATTTTTAATAATTAATCAACTAAAGATGCGGCAATTTGCTATCAATAAAGACACATTTTAATTAAAGAAAAGTTATTGCTTTTGTTAACGGCTCTTCTTAGTCTGTTTCTTTTGCGCATTCACTTTCTCTCAACTTTAGTAATGAATAATGGATTTGAAAAAAATCCTATTATAAAAATGAATGGAATAATATTAAACAAAATAATATAAGGATAAAATAGAAATATTGCATACCAATTTCAGTGTATTTACACATTCAATGGCTGCTTACAAAATTTTTATTTCAATTTAAAATACTTCTGTCAGCAACAACTGCTTCAAGCAGTGTACGAAGAATTGCCTATTTTCTAGCCAATAACAAATAAACTAATTTCAACTACTAATTCAAACGCCGTAAACTGCACAAACGATGAATACAAGCAAGCTAGCATTTTTGTTTACAAATGTAATGACGCAGTAATTTACCAATGATGTGAGATTAGATTTTTGAAATGTCAACTGCATTCATTTCATAGAAGCGGATATATCAATTTAATTCTGAAGTACTGAAATTGTGAATATTTCTTAGGCAAGAAGAAAAAACAAAAATCAACCAGTAAAAGCTGCTTATACATCTTTGGATCTACTTGAATTTTATTATGTAAGAAATATGCTTTTATTCTTATAATACACGTGCTAATTTACTCCATTTCAACTGTGACGTGCTTTTTTCTTTTAATGATGCAGATCTATAATGCCTGAATAATATAGTATAATATGCTTTTGCTCGTAATTTGTAAAATTAGCTTCTCAGTTTACTTTGGAATATCATTTTTACATTAACAAAATTTGTTTTTATCACTAATAATAATAATGAAATGAAATGAAATGAAATGAAATGAAATGAAATACAATATCAACACAAAGTTTAAATAAATTAATTTTTCAAAACTACGTTTCAAGTTAAATTGATGACGTACATTTCAATTTTTGTAATGTAAGAGAAATTTCCTAGTGATGAAAATGAATAATATGAATTTTTAATTTCATTTTTTCCATACATCAGTGAAAATAAGTTTCACAAGTGAGCAATACATATATTTATTTATTTTTAATAAACGTTCATAAAACTATAATAGAATTATTAAATTATCTAATACAATTAGCAAGATTAAAATTAGTTATTCATTATGCTTTATTGAAAAGTTGCAAAGACTTGAATGGATTTATTATTCATTAAAAAAGTTTTGTCTTTATTTTTTCATCCTTATTTTATATTGTTGTATCTTTCTAAATATTGGGAACAAAAATTGAAAAATGTGTGTTGATTTTCTCTTGAAATGAATATTTACCTGATTTTTCAGGAGCATTATTGAATTCTTAAAAATAATTTAAAAAATTTTTCATTTAGTATTTTTTAAAACTAAAAAATAAAATTCAATTTGCACTTACTTTAATATGATCAATTACAAGCTTTTGTAAGAAACTAAAATCTTACTTTGCACAACAAATAAAACATACATAAGCTTTTAATTACTTGCAGCAATCTGATGCCAGTAAGATATGTCAATTAAAGCTTATTCATCTCTAAGTAAACTCTAGAAGTGAAATTTTTCAATAAAAATATTATGCTTTGACAATAATATATAAAGTTTCTTCGGGAGTTTTTTCATGCAACAACAACAACAACAACACAGCTAATTTACTTGGATTCAATTTTCAATTTGTATTTATTCTCATCTTTGCTGTTTTACATTTGATTTGTCAATTTTATTTGCACTGGATTATCAAGAAATAAAGTTAATATTCTACATATTCTAAAATAAATCAATATCTGACAGAAAATTATCTCTTTTTTTACTTTTTCATTTTCGTATAATTTTTTAAACATATGATTGATGAATAATGTCAGCAGAAGATCCCGAAAAATGAATTTTTATTCTTGAACGCGTACAAGCACGAATCGTAAGGCATTTTTGTATCTCTTATTGACAGCTACGAAAACACTGCACAGTTAACTCTTTTGACACGTATGCAGTTCATAAATTTTACGGCTGCGTATGTTATTTGTGTAGTGAAATGTTCAACATTTTAAAAATCCTTTTCTTTAATTGCATCTTTCCTTGAAAATTTTTGTAAATTATTTCTATTTCAGTAAATAGGTTTCATTGAATTTTTCAAAAATCATAAATTTAGCATCGGTTTATTCTTGCTTTTCAGCTTATTATAAAAAAGCTAAAAGTCATGTTTTCGTTGAATTCTTCTAAATTATTCAGGTATATTTATTAAAAAAATAAGTTATTAGTAATATCAATTAATGTGTTAACAGTTTAATGTTAAGCTATTTATAGAGACTATTAAAAGTGCAATGCTGCATACTCATGCATATTCAGAAAATCAATCATAAACGCATCAGCAGTTATAGCAAAACAGCAGTAGCAGTTAAAACGAACCGAACGCATCTTAAAATTTATTATACGTTATTCTTAATTTAATTATTACAAATTGTAAGTCAGTGCTTATTTATTATAATGCTAACATTAGCAATTAAATAATTTTCATTCCATCCCGTAAGAAATTGTTATTCTATCCCATTTGATTGATTAATCCATCGATTGATAAGCATTTATTTATCATAAACAACATTTAGTAATTAAAAAAAATTCATACTTATAAAAATCATCAAATTGCTTTCTGAAAATTTCTGAAATATTTTGTAATTAATTTCACATTTTATTAAATTTAATTAGATCTATCACTTCATTGGTATCGATAAGCTGCTTATCTCATCCTTTATTAATCAAAACAACTGCAGTTCACTAAACAAATAACTCAAATTTATATTTGAAAAAATCATATAAAATTGTAATACTTTCGTTTAACTTTGTCCATAATTAAAAACACATATTGTTCAACTGATTTTATCAGAAAATTATTTTAAGGAAATTTTTTATTATGAAATAACAAACAGTGAAGTTCATAATATTCAAATTTTTTAAATATGATTTTGAAATTTTAATTTACTGTATAAAAATATATCTTTTAGTTATGATTTACTAAAAATGCGACATTCCAAGCTGAAATTTCACTGGTAAATTGAAAACAGAAGCAGCATTCATTGCTTAGTATTATTATTAGTATTATTATTATTATTATTATTATGAATAATTACAAACAACTAGCCAATTGAAGGATGAAATGTTTTGAAATTGAATGACGTGCTTATCAATTCTTTGTACTGCAATACATGCACAGCATGTCATTTTTGACAACAAACTGACAAATAAGCAAAGCATATACATTTTTTGTGCTTGTTTGTTTAGCAAATTAGCTGACAGTAATCTTTAAATAGTACATTTGAGGCAGTTGATGATAATTATTAGAAAAGCTATAACTCAGTCAGAAGCAAGTACTTTTTAATTAGTAAATAAGTTAGCTATTGTAATAATAATTTTTCTACTTAATAATCTAAATTTGTCATTTCAATAAAAATCAAATAATTGTAAGTTCAATTTTCTCAGTTTTTCATTATGTGTTTTTCAGTTATTATTCTGGCAAGCAAAACTTCTTTTAGCTTCCAATTTGCTGCTTATGATAACTGTCGCGTTGGGGCAAAATTGCTACATCTATTAATTAAAGTATAAATGTTTTGTACGTGCATTTTTATATGACAATAAGCAATCTTACGTTTTTTTAATTCATTGAACTGAATAATAAAAATGAATGAATGCTGTATATTAAGGTGTGCAATTTTAATTCAGACTAAAGCTGACCATATACAGATATCTATTATAGCTCTTGGAAGTATATGTAGACCTGTACAAAAAGCATTGCAATTTCATTTCACAGTTGGAGTATATTAAATATATTCTTCACATTCCATATTTTAATGAGAAGTATGGTACTGTCAATAATACTTTAACTTGTTTTTCAAAGAACACAAATTTTAATTGAATGCTATTTTTAAAACATATACACTTTGATTCATTGCCATGTATATTTTTAATAAAGAATTTATTTTAAATAAAACAATTGTTACTTCATCTTCTGAATACTGAAATGCTGTTTTTTGAATCATTTTCGGGTGATATAAATTATGCTTTCTTTTATGGTAAAATTATATTTTTTCCTTCTGCTTTGTACACTGTATAAAAATTCACTTTCTTCATTGTTTGAAAATATCATTTTCATTAAAACAAGATAAAGGTAATGCAACAATATTATGCTCTTTTTTAATGATCATTATTTATTAAGTGCTTTATCAGCTTTAAATTCCTGAGAAAATGCTTTGAAAAATTACATTAATGTTCAAAAAATATATAATCATATAAATGCTTGTTTATTAAGTATTTATGTATAACAACAGAATTTGAAATTTTTACAGTCACAGAAGCTTTAAAATGGTAAAGTTTTATATAAATTTAAATAAAAGAAGATACCAACTAACAACAATACATTTGCTTTTGCGTCACTGTTGCAGTTTGAATAGTGACAATGATCAACAAAGAGAGATCAAATTCGTCACTCTCAGTTTTCAACATCTCGACTACTGCTACAATTATTTATTTTTAGGCTATTTATGATTAGTTGTTTCAGTTGTCAACACACTGTTCAGAATATGAAATGTCAAATTTTAATTAAAATTCTAATTTAGGAATATAATGAAACAATATGAATTCATTCAGTATATCTCTTTTTTAGTGTAATGTACAATAAATATGCAGTACATCATACACAGGAATGGAGAAAACAATAAGTTTCATAAACAAAGCAGGATAGCAATTAATTAAATGAACCATTTCAACGTTTTCATAATCCTAATAACATGCCTGATTTAAAACAAAATTGTACTGAGAATTGTGACTATCATGATAGTAGTGCCTTTGGGAAAACGCGTTGAACTTTCAACAAAAAACGGTTGATTCTTCATTTAATTTAGTTTCCTCATGCTGACATGCTCAATTTCAACTTATTTTTTAATCAGCCAACAAGCATTACAATTTTACAGAAAAAAGGTTTTGAACTATAAAGATGATTTTTTCAAAGTGATGTAATATTGAATGAAATATAATAAAATATAAAAATAAAATGAAGACATTAGTATTTGCGTATAAAATTTAAGGCTAACATCTTTATAATAATTCCACTTTTCTAGCACTACGCATGGTTATAAAAAGCAATATGTAACAAAGCTTGCAACTTTGATGAAAAAACAAATGGAGTATATGTTATTTGTTGCTTCACAAAATGAAAACAACAATGAATACAACTGATGCATATTGCCCTAACAAGGCAAACACTATCTGGAGCTTAAATATAATATTTGGGATTATTGCATTTATTTCAAATGTTTGCCTCCTGGCAGTTGTTTTACGAGAGCGACAAATAAAAAGAACGCAAAAACTTGTTGCAGGTATGCATAATTTCAATTGCACCACTTTTATCAATGAAGATTAAGCATATTTTATTTTCAAAGAAAATTTACAAACGTTTTTTAGTTTGCTATATGTTTTTTTTAATTTTACCTATACTCTGTTGGCTTTAAAAAGTTGCAAAAAATAAGAGTGTAATATTGAATATTTCTAATGCTTGTGTGTATGATTGCACATAATATACACATAATTTACTCATAAAATGTTTTTCTAGCGGCCTAATGTAACAAATAAGTTTGTTGCGTCAGTTTATTACATGTGGATCTTATTTTGAATTGCAACAGCTGCTTATTCTGAAATTCTAGCAAAATTCATAGTTATGCATTAATTTAATACAGGTGTAAAAGACTTGTGCATTCAGATTAGCATTAGACTGCAGAATTTTTAATAACTTTTTTTATTTTAGCATATGCTGTTGGTTGTGCAATTTCAGGCGCTGGGTTTGCTGCGGCATTTATTAGAAGAATTACTATAATATGCAAGCAAAATTATATAATGCCTCTTGAATGTATGTACAAGACTCCCCATCTGACATTATACGCAGTCGGGGAGTCTTTAACATCATTATGTGTATTTTTCATGTCAATTGATCGGTTAGTAGCAATTATTTATTCTAACAAAATCAAACAATGGAAAAAATATTTAACAAATCGATTATTGGTATTAACTGTAATTTTAACATCAGCTGATGTACTATGGGCTTGGATAAGTGCTTGGCAGAAAGGAAATCGATTAATTTTAGCTTTGTGCTACAGAGCTCAAGTGGTCTCTTCAACGTATTATGTGACTCATTTTTTATGGAGCAGCATTCTTGGTTACGTCACGCTTGTTCTCTATTCATTTACAATTGCCTTTTTAAGAAAAAAGCGATCAACAAGCAGTGGTATCCGAAGTATTCAATTAAAACGGGAGGCGTTGATATCAAAACGCATAATGATCATAGTATTTTTTACTTTCATTTTGCAAAACGTTCCCACATCATTGAGACTCTATGCAATGTTTACTCATCATGTGTTTTTTGTTCCTGATCAACTGTGGTGTGTGCATTGCATCAACTTATCAATATATGCCATATACTACATTGCCATTAGCTTGAATATTAAGAAGTTTTTAATGAAAATTCGGTTCCTTTCTAAACCTTCAAAAACACAACATTTTTCTTCGGGAATTACCATGAAAATTTTTTCATTGCAAGAAAATATTGTGAAACCCAAACGCTCCACAATAAAAGGATAAATGATTGTTTTCATTTCAATGTGTCACTTGCGTTATAACTGAAATAATCATAACGAAACATTAAAAACATTTCATATTGTAAGATATATCATTCAAATTAAAAAAAACACTTCTTATTTTGCATTTTCATAATAAAAAATATTTCATTTTTGCATTTCTTGCGATAATGAAGTAAATATGTATTTCAACGGAAAATTACTGTAGATCACGTCTAACGGGAAATAACTTTTAATAAGTAGATGAATACATGAGCAGTTGTAACAACGCACACACACACTGACTAATCATACAACAACTGTAAGAGGCTTCTGGAATCAGTCTGGCCAGTCTAATACATAATCCAATCCAACTAATTTTGTAACTCGTTTTCAAGCTAGATTTCTGCAGGGTACATAACAAAAATAAATTGCATAACTATGCAGTACGAAGTGAAAAATAAAATTTACAATTAACAAAGTAAAAATTAATGAAACACATCATCAGCAAAAGTACAAAGAGGTACAGGGAGAAAAAGACTTCTCAACAATCCCTAAGCAAACGGGACAGGTCGGGACCCTCTCTAAGAGTCACCTAAAGCCATCTCCGGATTTCAGTTGTGATTAGCTGTATAATTTTTTCATTTCACAGGTTCGAATATTTATGTGACTTTAATAGTAGTGACATAACATTAATAATGAAAGTATTTATTATTTGAGAATTATATTGAGCTTATTTCAGTCAACCAATATGACAACGGCACGAAGGTTTAATAAAATAGCAAGTTCAACGACTAGTAAAATGAGGAGGTGAAATTTTGGCCCGAACTGGACCAGCCCCTATTCAATTATCAACTCAGTATTAAATTAACAAAAGTTACTCACGATACAGTTTAGTTTCATAATTAAAAACTGCTGTTAATTTTTGGTGAATTGTTTTAATTTTTGAGTAAGTATGCTTTTTCTGTTTCGTTTTTCATTTAAAAAGAAAAGAATTTTCTCGTCGCAATTTGAATAACCGATTTGGTTCTTTCATTTTATTAATTCAAAGTAATTATCCTATGATTCTCTCATATAAAAATGCTTTTTAAAATTATGAAAACTTCAAATAAAATATTCTGACTAGTGGAACTAATAAAATTTTAAGATATGCAATTAAATAAAATTCTAAGCCTAATATGAAAATTAAGAACATTTACATGTGAGCAAATCATATAGAAAAAATTTTAAACCAATGAAAAAAGGAAACCAACGTCACTTTGCTAATCAGAGTGCAGGCAAAAATATTTTTATGGAATTGTTTGTTAAATATTTTAAAAATATAATTTTTTGTTCATTATTAATAAGACATGTTAAATATATTTTGATTTTCTTAGCAATGACTAAAATAAAGTTATGCCCAATAACCAGTTGTACCTGCATTTTATTAAGTTACCGTAAACAATCGTTCTAAATTTTGATAGAATGTGAATAATCGTCTGTTAGTCGTGGGCCTAATATGCTCATACGGTTGTATTTATACCGTTTTATAACCATTAAATATCATTTTCATAGCATTTACATATGCCATTTTAATATAATGGTAGCTTTTTTCTATCTTAGAATATCTAATATAAAAATAGCTTTTACTGTTTTACTTGAGTTAATGTGATTGTTACGGGTGAAACTGTATTCTCATATTTTATTATCTCTTTATATTTGATATAATTTTGCAAATGATTTGGAATTTACGAAAACTTTTGTTAGAAATTTAAAGTATTTTTTAATTTAAATTATTGTTAATGGTTGTAAATTAATATCTGTATTTAGTTCAGCATGATTTTATATACTTTTTACTGGATTTTTTAAAATAAATGTTGAGATAACGTAACGAGGAATGTTCACATTTGTATCATAAATTTATTATTATGTTGTACTTTCTGCATAAGAATTATTGTTAGCAAGGTTTATAATAATTTTGCTTCAATTTTAAGGCAGTTTTGAACTTTGATTTCTTGTTTGCCTACTCTAAAATTTTACCTGCTACGATGTCATGTAAGATCATTATTTTGTTTTCCGTGGAAAAAATGAAATATTTCTTTTTTCAGCTGATCTTGATTCTATTTCCGATTCCGATTCTGTAGAAGAAGAATGTATTGGAAGCTATGTCAAGGTTCGGTCGAAAAATGTACCTTGCTATGCTGAACAGCGTAGTAATTTGGTGAACAGTGTAATAAGTGAAAAGTGGTTTCTTTGTGTTTGTTTCTAATTTTAAACATGTTAGGTTTTGAATTATAATTATGTACTTTCGAAGAAACGATTGGCTGAAGGATGTGGCAACGGATCTTATGAAAAAGATTCCATCGAAGAAGCTCTGTTTGACTTGGAAGACGAATTATACGATGTAATATTGATTGTATGAATCGTTGCAGTATCTTTTTTGTAATTGAAGTATATCTTTCAGGTAGGTATGGAATTCAAATTAATAACATTTTTAATCGATTTATTGGAAACTGTACGATTTCGAATGGATGAAATGTCAAGGAAAGATCGCCTGAATTTTGAATTGGATGATAAACTAAATGGACGGTCTTCATCGATTCCAATTCAAGCTTTGGAAATGTAACTTGTGTTGATGTGAAATTTCAACCTTTCAGCTTTATTTTCTTTCAGAGTTTATGGTAAAGATGCTTATGAAGTTTTAAACGCATTACAACTGAATCCAATTTTTACTGTATCTGCCGTATTGCAAAGGTGTGTGGACTTTTCTTGGGCATTGTTTACTTGATAGACGCAATAACGTCAGTTATTAGGTTGAGAGAACACAAGCTAACCCTTACAACGCATACGTTTGAAGAATTCGTAAAGACACATCCCAAAGTGATGCAACTTACTCAAAGAAGAAATCAGCGTAATCTAATCGCATATAGAATAGCTGAAGCGAAAAAAATCTTAAATGTGAAAACGTTGATGATTGATTTGAAAGATATATTTGAAAAGGTAAGCTGGAAAATAAGTACCATTTTGCAACAAGTACAATGGGATGTTGTTTTTAAGCGCCGCAGAGCTATGAGAAACAACTGGAGACCGGTGAAAGAAGGACCACATTTAGAAATTTATTATTCAATTGATAAAAAAGGCGCATTTTATGATGCTGGCAGACTTATCATTTCCGCTTTTGACAGTGAAAAGCGTAAATTGAGTTATACTGTTGAGAAGTGAGTGAGTTAATTTTGCTGTCCACAGGAATAGCAGTGGTGGCTAAGAGAATCGCTAGATTATTTGTTGGTCAACTGCTGCCTCAGTTGTTTGGAAGTTGTGTCGATGCAGCATGTGCACCGCATTTGAAACATGATAATGGTATATGAAATTATTATGTCAACGTGAAATTATTATTTGATTGAAATGAAAGGAGAAATAAAAATAATTTTTTTCTGGATCAGAAGGACCAACGATACAAAGACGTCGATATGCTTTGAGTCATGTTAATTATTTAAGAAGGGGAACGATGCGTGTTGACAAGCGGTCATCGTTTGCAGTTAAACGGCACGTTGAATTTGTTACAAATTTAGACGAAGTGGACATTGCTGAAATTGAATTTACTGACGAATCAGTAGTAGATGATGTTTTGCAAAGGATGTGCTGTTGGCCAATCTCATACCGGGTATGATGATGGCGCAGAACAATAATTATGATTGAGGTACTTTTTGGTGAATTATGTATTTTTGATTTTAATTTTGATTGCAGAGTTCTCGAGTTTTGATTTTGACTCAACCGTACTACCTGTTTCTACGACTTCATTATTTTGCAGTGGAACATTTGGTGAACTTGCAGAGGGAATGCGAAAAAATTGCCCAACACCAATTCGAGATGAAGTACAATTATTTGAAAGATACAGTTTATTACAAAGCCACTTGTCCCAGTATGTGTTGATTGGAAATTAATCTGTTTAAAGGAACGATGGAACTGTTTTCAGAAGGTGGACCGATCATTGCTGATGAACTGTATGCAGCGGTAATGTTTATGATATTCCAAAGGGTGACGGACAGGATTGATCAGAAAATATTCGAATTTGGATTGGCCGAAATTTTCGCCGACGATTCGTGGAAAGTCGCAATGGTGGTGAAAGTGATCACCCATGCTGCTCGACATGTAAAATGAATTGTGTTTGAAAATTTTTCCCTCTCTTCTCCACTGTGCAGTTTGTTTGTAAAAATTTTCATTTTCAGCTCAGATTTATTGTGGAAAATGACAAATCGAAAGAATTATTGGCCTGGCATTATGCATATTTGAGCAAAATGAAAGACGCGTTCAGTAGCAGAGAGCGGAAAATAATCGAATACAATTTTCAGCGCCAAATCAAGCGTCTATTTCTCAGCGATCACATCATTGCTGTGCGATTCGTAAGCGTTCAATTGAATTTTTTATTGTTCTGTTTTTACAGTATTTTTTTTTCAATTTAGGACAATTATGCGAGGAAGAAAATTTCTTTCGAACATTTGGATACAGAAGAAATGGCCAAAATAATGCACGTTGAAGAAGAGCTTAAAAAAATGGAACCACTGACAGAATTGTTCTTGCATGCGATTTCTGACAGTGAAAAATATCAATTGAGATCTTTGCTGTATCAGTCGAAAAGTACCCATTCTTCGTTGATCAGGTTCGTATTTTTCAAATGTGAAAACTTTGTGAAGCAGCTGTTGTTTTTTCGCGATTGTTGAAATTTAGATTTTTTGGTACAGTTCTTGGCAAAGATTTCACCAACGATAACGCGAACATTATCAAACGGGTGAGTCAGTTGTTGAAAGACGACGAAATTTCTTCTAGTGAAAGTGAAAGTTGTGAAAGTGAAAAATACGAAAGCGACGCTTCGGAATTGTCTTTCACCAGTTACATTAATGAAAGACGTCGAAGTAAGCGTTTGAATGTAAACAACAGTGCTGAAAAGAACGACCCTCTGCAAGTGATTGTTGTATATATTAAAAATGAATTCATTTTTCATAATCTGTAGCTGTTTCAGAATGAAAGGAGAATCACCCGATAATAGTAGCTGATAATTGGAGAAACTATTTGTTTAAAAAAAATGGACATCGGATGAAGAAACCGAGCTAAACTTATTTTTAAAATTCTTATAGCGAACAAAAATGCATTACCCTTTTTTTGTACAACTTGCCATACTTTCACTTGGAAATGTTTTAAATATTTTTAACACTATTTCTATTTTAACCAACAACAAGTAGGCTAATAAATAATGTAGTAAATTATTTTTTGATTTAAATAATCGTTTTTCTTTTTTAAAAAATCATTGTCAAAATCAAATCAAAATGTCATTCCTGTCAGTTTTCATTCAATACGTGGAAATTTAAAATTCAATTCTACTCTTATTCCACTTATTGAACTGTTATGTTGAAAAAAGAACTTTCAGAAATTTTCCATTTCTGGCACAATGTGATGTTTTTACCTTTAATACTGTTAACAGTTTTTTTACCGCTTTTAAAAAATTTCTGAATTTCTATTAAATTAATAAAATTTGTATTACAAAAAAAAATTTTTTTTCATATTTTACTAATATTAAATTCAACATGATTTATTTTATTTCCAGTGAAAGTTCGTATCAATGTAAGGCTACACGTAAAAATTAATAGAATGTTTCGTGCATGATGGATCTTGATGAGTGAATTGACGAAATATCAATAAAATTGGTACACAACAGCAAAGTGCTTTTATTTTACAATTAACAGTAATTTTACAGAAAAATTGTATAGTCTATTGAAGGTTTTATCGATGAAGCAAAAAAGTTACCATTATTAACTTCACCTTATTGTAATAAAAGCGTAAAATTTTACACCTCCACGCCATCAGATATTCTGCATTAAATATATCAGAAAAAGCATCGTCGAATTTCATATTTATATAAGTACTTGCACATCATTATATTCATACTGTATCAGCGTTCCGAATTTACAGATTTCGAGTAAAATTGCTTTTGGTGCTGATGTTGATGTGTTTGAAGTGGCATTTTGAAGATAAAAAAACTTATATGAAAACATGACGCACAAGAATTTCGCATGTAAGCTTTGAAATGTGAACTGTTTTTAACATTATCCTTCTTCTATGTATTATTTATTATTTGTTAAAAGTTGCAAATTTGAGTGTATAATTTAAAATAACATTTGTTTTGTTTTGTTTTCAGTGATAAAAAACTGCACTCTTACAGCTTATTTGCACTATCATCCAAGAATTATAATTGCACATGTTGCTTGCTTTACGTTTGTTTATCAATTGTGTTTATCGTCTGTTTTGCCTTGCATGCGGTTCTTGAAAGGTCTTATTCAAAAATGAGTGACCACACACACGTACTGTGCGCATGATGCGTTTAATTTACTGACAAGCTGTTTGCTTTTATAGATTTGGCGAAGTGGTTGTTATGGAAGAGGAAGAGTAGTTGTCTAGAACTTTTTTTAAATGCCAGAAAAGTATGTTTTATTTCCCCGTATTTTTCTATAAAAAAATTGAAGTTTAGCTGTGATAAGTTTTGGTTGTTGTTTTTATTGTCACTTTGTTAGCGAACTGATGTGAACACAAGTTGTCTTCGATGAAAACATCGACAGTTTGCCAAGATCTACGTAATCACTTGAGAGGAAAATTAAGAATAAGCCCCATTCGCTGATATTTATAAAACTGGTGCCGTTTTTTGTGTTCTTTAATTATTTCTTTATTGTATTGGTAAAAAATGACCAGTTTTTTTTCGAAGTTTGCTTCCAACTGCAAGTGCATGAAGAAGATTTATGCAAGAGTCCAGTTTGGTTGGTAGATGTTGTGGTTGTTAGCTTATCTCTTTTGATCATTTACCACGTCTATTTTTATGCACATGGTTCTCTTTGCTGATTGATTTTTTTGCTGAATTCTGACTTTGTTTTCCGCTGGCCTGTTTGCGTTCTCTTTGCTTACACGAGAATATTTGTTTGTTCTACATAAAATTTTGGCCCACATTTTCAGTGCACATTGAAAATGGAAATATTGGATAAGAGAGCTTTTACTCAGCATGCTTGCTAGGTTTTGTAGCGTTTCAAAATTTTCTTTTTTACAATATTTTAATCTGCAATGACAGATCCACTAATGAAGAATTTTTGAAGTTGTTATTCTTATTATGCATATTAAATGTTTTTAAAACATAAGCAGCACATGCTTGCTTCAATAAGTAATGTGGTTTTGAAATTTTTCATTTGACAAACAGACCTTTCCAAAGACGCACGTGTGGAGAGATAAAACACATGCTAAATTGGTCGTCAGTATTGTTTGTTGTCCTTGTTTACCGTTACTTAGAGGCAATAGTGGCGGCGGTTAGTCATTTGAAGCAGTTATGTGTTATATGAAAAAGCGTCGCACTGAATATTGAGTCTTGTTCTTGTTGTTGTTGTTGTTGAATAGTAATTAGAAAATTTAAGTGTTGGTAAGATGAAGCTCTGCTTTTTCGATTTGTTGCTAAAGCAGCATAATTGGGCACAGCTGTTTGCATGAAGGTCACCGCCGATCGCGAATTCGAATTGGGAACATTATACAGAATTTGTCACTGCTATCAGTATTCTCTCGTGGTTATTTTATTTGATCATTTTTACTTTTTTATCTGCTCGAGACTGAAAATTGCTCGAAAATCTCTGAATGTTGCATTTGGCAACAGTTCGATTCTTCAAGTATGATGTTGAATTGTTGTTTTTCAGTTGAACAGTTTGCAAAGTAACTGGAATATGTAGGTTTTCCAAATATGTGCTATAAATGTAAATTAATGCCAAAAGTTAATTTGTTGAATTGATTGAAATGTTAATTCATTGAAATCAAAAACTTACCGCTTATGAGAAGAGCGTTGAGAATTGTTTCAAATTTATTTCTTGAAATGATAAGCTGTAGATAGCGCAGTTGGTTGTCAGTAATTAATTATTGAAATTATAAAATTAGTAGAATACTTTGTTTTTTTGCTTTGTTTTGTTTTGTTTGGTTGGTTAACTTTTTCAGGTGATGATTGATTTATGTGAATTTGTTTTAAAAGCAGTTGCTTTGTTGAATGACAAATTTAATCGCACTTTTTCAGTTTGTTTCTACAGTATCTTTGAATTATATCAGAGATGAACAATTAGGTTGTTAAGCAACTACAGTATGCAGTGTGATGTATTTTTTTAAACACTTTTATAGTATATCAGCTGTGCTTCTGATTCACTTTTCAAATATTTTGTAATTATAATTTTTTATATGTATATATTTTTTTTATAAATAATTCCTGACGGTCAACTTTGAGCTAATGATGAAGTTGTGTTATTTTGAATTTTCTGAAACTGTTGAGAAATTTAAGCGATCATGGAATAGTTTTTGAGGTGACAGGTTTAAATTTTTGAAATTATTATCATTAACATTGCTGTAAAATATACAATTGCAGCGCTGAATAGAGATGCTGATTTTGAATGTTTTTTAAAGCAGTTTGTGTATTATATATTATATGTGCATGCAGTAGGGTAGTAATAAGGGCGACTTGTTTGTTCCTCTCGCATTGGGAAAAATTTTATGCAAATCTCACTATGTCCATCCACTGGATCCCAAATAAATCTTTTGGATAGTATATCCGCTCCCCTCCCCTCCGTCTTCTCTGTAAATTAGACGTATCAACGCCCCTGTAGTATTTGTTCATAAGTAGTTATTATTAGATTGTTGTCTCCGATTGAATGGTGATTTAAATTAGTAGTTGCGTTGTAATTTTGAAAAACTGTATGTCGATTGTTTGGATTCTACTTTTGTTTCACTGTTTAGAGATGAATAGTCAGTCACAGTATTTTATGTTTCACAATGGGGAACGACCAGCACTTTCTTCTCCAGCTGGTCCTCATCATCACTTTGGTGCAACGGCCGGTCATCAACAGCAGTGGGATTGGTATCGGAACTGTGTTGATGCGGCTACAGCAGCCGCTTTTCCTTTCTCTGCCATGGGCACCGCAGCCACTGACCGTTCTACTCAATTTATTCTGCCGAACCTGTATTCCAGTTTTAATCAGTCGCAAACTGGTCCCACGTTAGCAGTGCCAACTAAGGACAATGGTTCCTCGGTTTGCATGTCTACTGCCTCGCAAGTGTTGCCGGGTAGTATAAGTAATCATCATCCGCATCCCAATTTGGCGACTGCGCAGCGTCCGGCTGCGAATTTTCCGATGCCGACTCATCTGGACCAGACAGCCTTGCCTTCGTCCATGTATTTCCCGACGCCTACATCGGTGGCAAATATGCGCTCGTTCGGTGGCAATGATTATGTCGCTTCGCATGTTGGGCCACCGCCAATGTTTGGCACCGGAACGACGATGTTAGATTCTCAGACGGCAACGATGGCAGCGCTTGCCAATCATTGCAACACAAATTTCTACGGTGCTGCCGGTGGTTACAGTTCACAGGTGACCATGCACAACGCGTGCGTCAGCATGCCACCGGCTGGGACGCCGGTTGCTGTCAATTCTCCAAAATCTTCCGCTGAATCTCCTTCAATTGCAGTTTTACCTCAGCACGTCTTGCAACACCAACACCAACAACAACAACAACAGGTAGATGACGTGGCGTTGTTGAAGCTGGCCGCATCACGAGGCCAGCTGAACAGCAGCAACAAGACCGCGTTGGATGTCTACTCGCAACAAAGTTCACGCGATCTGTCGTTCAATAATTGCTTTTTGGGCAACATGTTGCGCGATCAGCAGCAACAGCATCTACAATCTCAATCCTACTGCAAATCGACCGCATCTCCACAATACGCTTTCAAACCTGCCGAACAAACAATGCAAATACCTTTGTCCGCAGATTTGTCTCGTTATGCAGCCGCAGCTGCGACTGCTTACGCTGGTCCTACTTCGACGCAACAGCTGGACTACCTCTCCTCCACTGGCGCTAGTACGAGCGCTTATTCGGAACAAAACACCTTCGACGCTTACATGACTCGTACTAATGAACAAAATTCATTACAACCACCTCCAAATATGACCGTACATGAGATTTATAGAAATGAAACAATTCAGTCTCGTTTATTGGTATCATCTACGCAACAGCATCAACAACAACAACAGAGACCAAAACAAAGACGTGGTGGTGGTGGTGGTGGTGATAAAGCGAAACGTAAAGAGCGGGAAATAGCTGAAGTGGATCAAGCACTTGATCGGCATTTGTCCATGTTAGCTAAACGAAATGAAGACATGCAACAGCAGCAGCAGCAGCAGCAGCAACAACAACAACAACAACAACAACAGCACCATCACCACCAACAGCAACAACCACCACAGTTAAGGCCTGTCAGTCGGACACAGTTTGTCGAATCGTTGGAGCAGTTGAAAGCGCCATTGGTGCTTGTTATACCTAACTCGTTGTCCGCTAATTACGAAGAAGGGCAGCAGCATTTGTTCCAACAGACGACGAGTCCGATTCGTTTTTCTCCAATTCCTCCCGCGTGTTCGCCGTCGCAGTTCATTCAGCCGATTCCAACAACAACGACTGCTGGACTACAGCACCAAGATGAATTTTGGCGAAGGCACAAGGTGAGTCGTTTGTATCTGGTCGATCCGTTGGTGGAATTGAATCGTAACGACTCATCGCCGGTGAGAAAGCCCAGCATCAGTAAGGTGCCGGTATACAAGAAGACCCAGAAAGTGACCAACGAGACGAGCAACGACGTGGCGTCGATTTCCGAATGCGGTTCACCGTACAGTTTTACCGAAGAAGAGGAGAAAAGTGGTTTCCCGAGTTCAAAAGTGTCGACAAATGTTCCTACTACTAGTAGTAGTACTACTACTAGTAGTGCTGATATGGCAGCTTCTCCGGCGGTTGTCGGTTTGCAGGAACGACTGATCGAAGACGAAGTGAAACAGAAATTGTTGAACATTTGCACGTTGCATCCAGAATTGAAAGGTATTGACGGCAGCATCAGTGCAGCGGCGACAGCATCTTGTACCAACGGCGGCAGCTCGACGAAAAGTGGTCGAAAGAAGAGGCCAAACACGACGCTCAGCACGTATCCGGTGCCACCGCATCCATGCGAACCAGCTTGCAGCAGCACTGGATCAGTTTCACCTTCGATCTCAGCAGACGGCGGCGGTGCTTTGCCAAGAGTGATACTGCGCATACCCAAAGAACGGCTCGGTTCGTACGAACCGACCACATCTTCCACGTCATCGCCTTATCCGGTTGGTGATGAAACGGTCGATTTGGAAAGCATTATGGAACCGGGAAGATGCTTTTCTGCTGCTGTTCATAACAACAGTAACAGTAGTAATGAAGGCATCATTCAAGCCAACAACAACAACAACAACATCGGCAGCCCTTTGAACAGCATGATCAATTATTTACCTTCACCGTACAATCCGACGCCGCCTTTCATCGACCATGTTTCGATGCTCGCGACCACCGTTGCCGGTGCTACGGCTGCTTTAACAACAACTGCTACAGCAACAACCACTGATGTTGTTATTACCGCGGCTGCTGCTACTAATACCGCAACCAATATTTGTACCAATACCGCTACGACTACTGCTACAACTTCTACCAAAGCCCTTCCACAACTGCAGCCTCCTCCACTTTTACCATTACAGCCTGTTGTTATAGATCGATTCGATGGTACGAGTGAGAAATTTTCATTTTATTCCTTTATCAAAGTGATATAATATGATAAATTGTGAAAGAATAGGTTTTTATTTGTTCGACGACAAAATAAATCATTTGGATAATTTGTAATTTTTCAATTGTAGATGTATTTCACGAATCGAAAACGGAAAACTCTTCCGATTCAGGTATTGTATGCGATGCCAAGATGGAAAGTCCAGCGTACGGTATGCACAAAGATTCGTGCATGACTGACACGAACGCTTCGATGATGCTTGTCGCACCGAACATGTGCAATTACGCGACCGCTTATCCGACTTTGCAGGCTGCGTTCGCGATGAGCAACAACAGTTTGCCGAAAACTGGCAACACCTACACGCCGGATATGTACGCGCCGTCCAACCAGGTAATTTTTCAAAACACATTTTGCAAAAAAAAATCATCAACGTTACTGATAAATTATATTAATAATTTTCTCGTCTATTTCTGCGTTGTAGGAAGTGCCTTGATCTCTGTCGCTCATGGTTGCATCAGTGTTTGTGAAATTGTTGTTTCATTGCATTTCTTCGAACCCCAATGCTTTACATGTTTGGAAAGTCCAACAAACACTGGTGTGAACGGAAAGCGCTAAACAAAATAATAAATAAAGGCGGCGGCCACTCCCGAAATTGTGTGCATGCCTGCCTCTGTGTGACATACTACAGTAACGCGGGGGGCCAGCCGTTTGGCACGAATGGTTTCTTCTCCAAAACGAAACAGTTCAACTTCATTGGAATATAAAATAATTTTGTGTCTGTCGTCCATTTCGACTTGGCGCTCTGAATGTTGGTTTTTCGCTTTGTTCTTTTTACCCTTTTATCGGTCGAATTTCGCTGCACAAAATTTTTACGCGCCAAGTTGAACAGCGAACATTTTTCTCTTCTGCGCTCTTCTTCTAGTCGAAGCTTTCTTCTGTCTGTTTTGAATAATGGAAAAAGCTGACACTGTAAAATGAAAAACAAAAAAACCAATGACGAGACTACTTTCTCTCAGCTCGGTCTCGTCTGTGCAGATTATATTATTCATTTATTTGTGTACAAAAAATATGCTTTGTTCATATTTTGTTTTTAAAAAAATTTATACATATTCTAGTGCGGTTCTGTGCGAAATAAAACTGACCATGTTCCATAGAAACGTATTCTTTTTCTTTTGTTGAAAACTACACTTCAAACTGCCGAAAGCCTGCTTATGTATATATATAATATAGGCAGCAGTAGCAGTGTGCAACAGGAACGAACGCATACGCTTCTAGCTTCTTGATTGCTGTTAGTTGAAATTCAAACGATCAATTTTCTTGAAAATTATAAACACTTTTACATAAAGTCACGTGCTTTTTCGCAATTAAAAAAACAAATGTATACGCCAAAAGAAATTTATTCGATTTTAAATCTCTATTCCATGCATAAACGGGAAACAATAAGCTTGGATATTCCATGTATGGATGATGTATGCTGCACCTCTTTTGACGTATAATTTACCACTATATATATGGATATATAACTGTTCATAATAAATTCTACAAAAACAAACCCAGCGAAGAAAATAACGATCGAAACCATAACATTACCATCAAATCTTCCTTTTTTGGCATGTTGACAAAGCCTCTATCTGATTTATGCTGGCAACTGAATCTTGCGTCCTTTCAGCACTATAAAATGATCGTTTTATTACATGATTGAAAAAAAACACTGTTTGTAATTATTTTTCATCCACTAAACAAGCAATCACAAGTTATTTTTACCTTATGTTTGAACTTACTTATCAAAAAATTAACTTACAAAAGAATTACAAAAAGTCGCTACTGTAAAGAGTAATTTTAAACTAAATAACATTTTGAAATTCTTCATTTTATACATACCTCGAGTAACGTAGAGATAAAAGAAGTCAGCGTATAAAATGGTCTGAACGCAACCAGAAACAATAGCAATTGCATCGCTGAAATTTTCGTTCACATATCGGTAGATCCAATTCAGAATGTAGAGTGCACGATATAGACCCAACGCAAACAAATAATGGCTTGTTATCGTCTCAGCTTCGCCAGTTTTTGACAGCATAAACAACTGGGGCAAAATAGCCACCGATTCCAAATAAATACTGAATGCCCACAACACCTAAAAATAAACAACTCGATTAGCACATTCTCAATATACACATATAACGTTTAAACAAAATTGTAAAATTAATTAAATTAGACATTATTAGCACAGGTAAAACATATTCTATTAAATTTAATCAATTTTAAGTACATGTAAAAAAACTGAATTTCAAATAATTTACTGCGCAAAATGTATTATTCAAAAAAACATACAATTCATTACTCACCTCTATAACAGAAAACTGATGATTAATAAGAAGAGCCAACAATAATGAAGGAATCACAAGAAATTCAATTCGAAAAGTGTCGTGACTGCGATGATATGTAGCTTTGAACTTGAAGAAAATTAAATACAGTGTCGCGTACGTAACAGCCAGAAAAATTACCTAAATGCAAAAAAAATAAATTGCGCCAAACTTAAAACTAAATAAACTTCAATTCATTTATCATTAAATTAATATAAGATGAGAACATTTTGAAAATTTATACATTTACTTTGATAACAAAATGTAAAACAAAACAAACTAAACATCATCAACATCACACAATTTATTTGTTTAGCATAGATGATCAAACCAAACACTGAAATTTACTGAACTTTAAGCTCTCCACTTGTGCATAAAATTAAAAACCAACATCTAATTAAGTAAAACAAAATAATTAACTTAAAACTGTCCTCAAGCGTGCAAACTAGAGTACAAACATAAAGAAGATCGACACGAACACTTACTTTCATTACTGCATTGTAGTAAGAATAAATCACCGTGAAGAGATCAAGATATCTAGTAGAAAACACCAGTGCAAACAAAATTTGCGAACGTCCCGATATACCTTTAAATGTAAAGTAAATTTAAAGTTGTACAAAACGTTACACTGAAAAAAATACCTGCGCATGATCGCGTTTTCCAAATCTTAATTAGTAAGATGAGAATGGCAATTAAATGAGACAGATCCCCAGAAATGCGAAAAATGTTCATTGCTCTGGCAAAAAAAACAACTCAACTCAACTTAATGACACAATTCAAAATTAGGCCACGTATGAAGATGAGAAAAATGTACAGTACAGTATATACGACAATCAAGTTTAATGGATTGAAGAAAACAGAAAACAGACTAAAAATTTTCATTAAAATAATTATGCAAGTATTATTTGCAGTTAGATTTCTCGTTTATTAATAAAATTTTAACATTTTCTTGTAATTTTTACATAAAATTGATTATGAATAAATATACGTGAAAAATTTGTTTTCCAGTTGATAATTTTCAAAATTTTCAATACAGAGTTTTTAATGTGTATTTACTTGTTATTTTGAATCTCTACCATAAATTTATAATTTGAAACAGTCATATTTTATAAATGTCGGAAAACATGACGCCGAGCTGAAATCTGAACTTTATTCAGGCAATTCCGTGCCATAAACCAAAGAAATTATTATTCTACGGATCAAATAACCATGATACCTAGAAAACCAGACATGCAGTCGACCATTAGATTGGGAGCGAATAATGAACAGCCAAAACTGAGCAGCTGCTTGTTGAGAGGTCCACCTGTCTGCCCAATATATGGGTTGCAGAAGCAATATTAAAAGGATTTTATTGTTGTTGTGCAGACTATTACGTTAGTTGCGATTACACTATATAAAAACTGCATGTTTGTATATGTATTTCGATGTAAACTTTGCTGTGTTCAATAAAATTATCTTAATGAAGTTGTCACTCTTATAACGTTTCTTAAATCAGATGGAGCAAGCCAACTCTAGCCACAAGACGCCAAAGGCGGATGACTAGTGGAATGATTAGCAAAACAGAAATCCACCAAAACTCGACCCATACTGGACTCGTTACACTGCGATATAAACTTGTCATATTTAAGATACACATGTTTTGTTTATGAAATTTACTTCCCAGATTTAATTTTGAATGAAACTGTTAAAATTGTAAAATTCATTTTAATGCTACCTGATTTCTGGTATTTTAAACAGAGTGTAATTTATGAATGGAAAAAATTTCGATTTTCTTTTCAAAGTCGTTAAATTTCTTTCAAGTATTTTTTGATACATCAGAAAATTTGCGAACGAATCACAACATATAAGAATTAATATTCAATCAATCAATCAGCATATGTAACAACAGATTTAAAAACAGCTCTCCATTTGCTTCTATGTACTCGATTAAGTGAACCCCCTTTTATCCTCCCTTTTAAAATACCTTACTGTACTATTACGGTAAGAGGTATTAAAATAAGTCAGGTGCACAAAACAATTTATAAATTTAAATTACAGTCTGCCAATCGTTGCATGGTGTATCTCTTACCTATATATATATGTGTGTGTGTGTGTGTCGGAATGTTACAGTTTGAAACGAATTCTTAATATAGTTCTTTAATTTTAAGCCAAAACAAAATGATAATACAGAAAACACTTCAACATTTGAACTAATACATGCATGCTTTGGTTACTGGAAATTTAGTTCTTTAAAACTAAAAATTTAATTTCACATTATTCGTTAGGCTAAACTAATTTTCAAATCATAAAAACACAGCTATTTAAAATAAATATACATCCCCAGTAAATTGCGTATGATCGTGTTTCAAATTCTTCGTAGTGCATATCTTTCCAGCTGTTGGAGTGAAATAAATAGTTCGACCAGCATCAACAGTATCTTGTCCAAATTTTGAGGATGTTTCACTACAAAGAACAAAAAGTTATATTCACAGACATGTAAAATAATAAGTTAATGATCAAAACATTCAATGATAGTTTGCAGTAATGTGCAGGCCATATATTTCAATAATAAGTATTAAGTTTCCCATCAACAGTTTTCTTCAATAATGTTTTACGAGTTGCAAATGAAAAAGAAGTAAGTACTCACGTTGTTCGCAATTTTCGATTGAAAAATGAAGCAAGCAAAAGCATTTGTGCGCAGCCGGAGATAACAGAAATTAATTCAAATCGACTTTCGACGAAATATCTGTATATCCAACTGAACAAATACAGCGTACGATATGTCGTGAAACAGTATAAAAAAGGACGAATGGTCGAATGTAAAAAGCCGGATTTCAACACCATATATAATTGTGGAACAAGAGCTACTGTTTCTAAGTATATGCTAAAGGTCCAGCAAATCTAAAAAAAACACAATTTACATATGATATTATAAAAAATCAACCAATATAGAAAACAACAGCATTCTGTTTTTTCATATTAATTAAAAATACTTCACTTTAGAAAATAATCAAAACAAACGGCTATAACACTAGGAACACGCAGAAGCAGTTTTAAAATAAGCAATCGCAATAAATGAACGCAAATGTCATTCTTTAATCATGCAGCTAAATCGATGAAGCGAGAAAACAAATTCGTTCTGTCTTGCTTCTCAGAAAAAGTAAAATAAATAACACGAGCTTACCTCAATCACTTCAAAATTGTAATTTAAAGTCAGGGCCAAAAAAAACGATGGAATGATGAGTAATTCAGTGCGAAACAAATCTTTTCCATGATCATAAGTTGAATGCAGTTCAAAAAATATTAAATACACAGTTGAATAGGAAAGCAACAAATATACCAGCTATAAATAGACAACACATTTGAGAAAAGTGATAATAAACAGCATGACTTCTAATAAAGAATAATAATTTTATAAGACGAAACATATATTCATCTATATCTATTCATATGCATTTAAACTGAATATAATAATTTAACAAACAACACAATATACCTTCATAATTGTATTGTAATATGAATAAAAAGCGACCAATAAGTCAGCATATCGAGTGGTAAAAACAATTGCAAATAATATCACAGATGATGCAGAGACACCTGAAAAATGAATGCAAACTTAATTAAAAATAACTTGCAATAGCAATGCAATTTTTACCAGCGGCAGATTTTGTTTCCCACATTTTCAAAAACAGCATAAGCAAAGAGAAAAAGCGAAAAGCATTGCCAGTTACATAAAAGTAATTCATTTTTCCTTCTCAACTTAATTCGTTCAGAAAATTCGGCTGCACAAATACTTTCAAAAGCAATTCACAAGCAATGCTAATTTTACATTACAGTGCAGGATGATAAGTAAGTAGCAGATTAGAAATGAAAAGATTTATAATCTTCAAATGATAAAAAAGGCATTAAAATAATTTTTGAATATATTTATTGAATATGCATTGCAAAAAATTTTAATATTTTTGATTTTTTCTATATAGCTAGCTAGTTTAATTGCGTTTTTTTCATTGACTGGTTTGTTTTAATACAACTTTACTTGACGTTCACTATTGTCAGACAACAACAACAACGCAATTATTAATATAATGACAGATTTAAGCTTCAGAATTATACGAGCTAAACATGTCACTGTGTATTTAAATTGTTTTAAATCAAAATACACCATGACATATTCAAATATAATAGTGGTGAATCCTTGATAATTTGGACACTCACGGACCAAAATTATTGCCCAGGTTCGAGATGTTTATTTTGTAAAGGTTGCTCACGTATAATGCTACTGATTGTTATATCCGTCCCACCTTACAAATTTACTTTTACATTACATGACATGGTTTTAAAAAGATACTGAAAAGTGATAACACGTTATTCGACGCATCTGCTAGCGTGGTAATTTATCATGCATAAATTTATTCAACTTTTACATTGTTTTTAATTACAATACAACAGGATGTTTGAATGTAAATTCAATCAAAACCCAACAAAAATAAATTTTCAGTGCATTTATGTCAGACATTATAACAGTTATAAAAGATATTGTTCAAGTGTAGCTTGAGGGGTTGCTTCTGCGTAGCAAATTGTCTAAAATGCAGTTTCGAGATGTTGAACGTGACGTAACAGTTGAGGTTGTTTTTGAACAGCAAAATTTTTCATCTTCTCCAAGGATGCAGCGAATTTCTTGTGAGAAATTATTTTTTCAGGAGTAATAGACTGATTCTCGTCTTCTGACTGTATCTGCATCCATTTCTTCGCATTCTTCATCGATAGCAGTTCTGCTTCCCCTTTTGAAGAAGATAGCACTTCAGTCGTTTCGACGTATTTGTCGCCATTGGCAAAATTCATCGCTGAAGTTTCAGCAGCTTTTGCAATACGGAGCAGTTTCTCTATATCCTTCAGCAGTTCTTCGTCAGGCATTTAACTGCTATCAAAACAATCTGTTGGAAACCCAGCATTTCTGTAGCCCTTGACAACTGTATTGCGCTCTGCATCTTTCCAAGCTGTATTGATCCAACGCAAGGTGTCTAAAACATTTATCTTTTTAGATAGTTGACTAACATGCCCTGTTCCATCCATGCGCAACAGCAATATTTGTAAGAGAAGTTTTTGATAACGTAGTTTAGAGTCAAGAATAATATCTTGATCGAGTGGATGTATTTCTGATGTAGCATTAGGAAAGAAGAATAGCATATTCACATGCGAAAGTTCAACATCAACATGGCAAGGTGCATTATCAACACGAAGTAAGATATGGAGGTTCGCCAACCGCATCTGCCGGTTTAATTCTTCCAATCATTTTGTAAAGATCTCATTATTCTTGTTCCATACCCACTTAATCGGCAAATCTTCTGACTATACATATTTGAACCATCGTGGTTTCTCACTTTTCACAATAACAAGTGGAAAAAGTTTTTCTCCAGTCATACTGACAGGAAGCAATACGGTCAGGCGCTCCTTAGACAACTTACTACCTTTACACTTGTCGTTCATAACAGTTATTTGGAATAGTTCTGAACAGAAGTTCCTTTTCATCGCAATTGAATATATTTCTCTTCTCATAACACTTCAAAATCTCAAAAAGACGCTCCTTCCAATTGTTTACAGTTCCTTCATCCACGCTGGCAAATCCGTTCCGCTTATAACTTTAAGCTTGATGTTATGGCGTTTTTCAAAGCACTCCAGCCAGCTCGCTGATGCACGAAAGTCTGATCTTCCCAACTGCTGAGCAAAATAGAGCGCCTCTTCCTTCACCAGTGGACTGCTCACAGAAAACCCCTTTGATCGAGCGTGACAAAAATATTGCCATATTAAAACATTTACCCCAGCATTTTCAGTCCTTCTCATCTGTATCCTGTGACGACTTGAATGAACGTTATTTCTTTTTTCCTCTCCAGAATATCCTTTGGATACTCGAAACTTCGCTGCTAATGACCTTCAGCGAAATTTATCTTCCAAAGATAGCTCGTTGTAACTACGTTTTCTGTAAGTTGACGTTTATTTGGTGCAATTGCGAACAAAGAAAAAAGTGTGGGATATTCCCTACAGTACTTCAGGATAATTAAGTTCCACGTTGCATCACTGTATACTGGAAAACTCGGAATGAGCTGTTTCGTCACTTCCCACGCGCCAAAAATCAACCTTCCTGCAAGGCAGAGGCTAAATCAGGTTGTCGATAAAAGGCTACGGATGTTGCTTGAGCATTGGTTAGCAGCGGCAATCAATGCAAACAAAGAATTATTCAACTAGTAACGGAAAGGACAATTTTCATGAATATTAAACAAGAGCAAAGCATCTTTAGTGCTGTTTCACACACGCCCATATTAAACGAGGTTCAGAACAACTGCAACAGACGGCCAGGTGCTCATTACCTTTCGGTTGGAAATCTTAAATATCATTTATTCCAGACACGGCAGAAAGAACTTCAACAGACCTGGCAACGATCGGTAGAAAAAGTGGTGCAATACTTGATCATCAGAAGGGTTACGGTGGTTGGTGGACGTGAATAATTAGTCAGTTGGTGCTGGTGCGTGGTGTTCACTTAGTGGTTGGCCGCGGTGTGATTTGTTACGGTGATTATCGGGGTTTACTCTGATTACGCCCGCTAAAATTCGACTTCATTTTTGTGATTTGCTGTTCGGTGATAGACTGTACGGCGTTTGATCGGTATTTGGCGATTAACTTATGCTAATTTATTTATTTCTGAGGTGGAATTACTTATCAGAACTGAATAACTAATAAAATGGCAAAAGTCAATCGCCAATTACCGATCAAATGCCGTTCAAGCCAAGAGCGAACAACCAATCACACAAAGGGGGGGGGCTGAGTAGGGAAAATAGGATCGGGCGAAATCAGAGTACCCCGATTGTCGGTAGTACATCCTAATAAACACTTTAACCGATTGCGTTGTGTTGGTTTCTCTTTATTACCCCCAGATGTCTTCGTCGAACTGCGAAAGAGGTCGCAAAGTCAACACGGATAGCTCTGACCGGGAGAACAGTCCTGAGACGGAGGTGTACCCTCTAGCCTCTACGGAAAACCCCTTACACAACCACTTTATGGTTCAAAACTCATGAGAAGATGCCCAATTTTGATAAGTGCCTAGAAAACAGAGGTACCCAGTTTAAAGAGGTTCGTCTGTATAATTAATGATGCTTTTTTTACGAACCGAGAAAAACTGCCCAACTTGGGCAGTTGCCAGATTATCAAGATGCCCACTTTGGCAAGTTTCACTGTACTCACTTCAAGATATTTAAATAACAAAGAAATGATAATGCAAAACATAAACTAAAAAAGTTTATCATAAAAATTGGACGCTGCCTTTTTTCACGAAATTATTCATTTATTGTCATCGTGCCAATGCCCAGTGGCATTAAAATCAAATACAATAAAGCTTGTAGTGACAGCTAGAGGCTGTGAGACTTTATTGAGCAATTAAACATCGCAAGCGGGCCAATAATATACTGATTCATTGAAATCAATGATGACAAGATGATGTTTTCGTTTTTCCTAATTTAAATTAAAATATCAGTTTATTTCAGTCTGCTGAAAGAAGAGTAGCTGCGAGTGAGCTTTATTTCAGTACATCTGACAGGAATTTTAATGAGGCCGATGGAAAATTGTCCCATGAACTTTACAATTCATGAATGGTGTGAAATGCATATAAAAGGCAGTGGTCTCAATAGAACAGCATGTAAAACTATTGTAAAAATTTATAAACGATTCCATCTTGTAATTGTCGAACTGCAACAACAACTGAAAGACGATATTGCCAGTTAACACACATCAAGTCTGTCCTAAATGGGAAATTTGCATTTTATGGTAAATAAGTTAAACTGTAATTATTCAAAACAGCACTTTTATTCTTCATTCTTATTTATCATTACGCATTCAATTTTTTGCAATGAGCATAAAAAATATTTTTTTATTTATCTATTATCCACGTGATTAACCGTATATATTTCCGCGTACAATTCATACTATAATAATGCTAAAAACTTCGTTTTTCATGTAACAACATTTGATTATAATATTTTAATTCGATTATTTTAAAATTAGATTATTTTTTAATTAAGTTCAATTTTCTATCATAATAAATGAGAATTCTTTAGAAAAAGCAATTTTGAATACATGAAAGTAAATCATTCTGGAAAACGATTTCCTGTTGCATTTTTGAGTTAATTTCTTATTCAACTGAAGTCATCTGTAAAAAAGGAAAAATAAATAAGCTTCGTATTAAAAGTTTGAAAAAAATGCAATTGCTCTTCACATACATTAAAATAATAATTCATTTATATGTCAAACATTTAATTTAGCATTTTAAAAAATTTATAAAATCTTATACGTACCTGACCATATTTATTCTTTGGTGAGTATTCATTAGGGAAAGCATTAATTCCATTTTAAAACTGCTATTATAAAATGTAGTCATTATCTTTGAATACATTCATTTAATTAACGATTGATCATAAATTAAAAATTATCGATAAAATAACTAAAATTATTTAGGTATTGCTTTGTTTATTACATCATACGGTTGTTTCATTCTTGAACTAAAATTATGCTTTCATATAAGCAACATTTTTATTAAAAGTAACTTGATAATATAATAAATTTAAATAGCAATGAAATTTAAACACTGATTATTTTAGCGCTGATGTTATAAACAAACGAAGCATTTCTGACCTATAAAAACCATTGAGAAAGTTATAAACTGGCAAAATAAACTACTGTTTAGCAAGATATTAATTTGCTATTAACTTATTCATTCTGCATCATGTACTAGTTGATGCAATAAATTCCTCAGCATCTTCATTCTCTGGTGTATCAGGTGCTTTTGATGCTAATTTCGCCCATGGCTGTACTTCGGCTTTTGCAAACAGTGCAAAAACAACACCACCAATGGCGTAAAATGCCGCAGTAATGTAAAATATAATGCACCATTCAGATGAAACCTACAAATATATATTTATTTATCTAAATTCAATTCAAAACCAAGAAGAAAGAATATTAATTGCCTTATTACCCCTTTCTGTACAATGGCGCCAACAATTGATGGGCTAATCATACCAGGAAGCGTGGCGAATGTATTTGATATTCCCATGATAACGCTTGCATACTAAAAATCAAATTCCAATAAATCAGATAATTAAATCGAGAAAATTCCAAAATTTACTTGTGGTGCAATGTCAAGTTGATTTATACTAAAACTTGCCCACACAACCCCACCGAAACCGACGCAAAAAGTCATCAAAATTGTTGCTGCGATATAATTTACCGTGAATGTTAAAATAACAGTAAAGAAAACTTGAACAAAGAGTCCTGTAAAATATTTAATATATATATATGTGCGTGTATGTGTGTGTAGTATACAACTTCCTAACCTCCTGACGCCATCAATTTTCTTAATAACTCTAATGTTATAATCTTCTTACTGTTGATGTAATCAGCAAGATAACCACCTACTTGCAATAATATTCCCATCGCCAAATACGGCAAAGCACTAGTGAATCCAGTCTAAATCAAATGAAATTCATTATTATCTTATAAACAAATAATTTAAATAAAAAATACCGATTCCAACTTAAAACCAAGAACATCGTTCATATACGCAGGCAGATAGGTAAGCATTGTATAGAAACCCCAATTTTCGGTTGTATGAACAGCAATTATTGCCCAGACTGCTTTGGAAGTAATAAGCTCCTTCCATGGGACAGATTTCGCCTAAAATTAACAGTTTTTTTCAAAAAGAGACAAAACTGCTCATCGCCGTCTTTACCTCTAATTTATTTCCCACCACTTTGTCGTTTTCAATAAATTCAAGTTCTGCTTCAGTAATTTTTCCATCACTTCGAGGGGTTTCAGCTATCGTGCTAAGCCATATAGATGACCAAATACATCCGCATATTCCTAAACAATTCAAAAATGTAATGCGAAGGCAATTTTAAAAAAATACCTTTCACAGTATATAATAAATATACAAATTTACCAGATACGTAAAACACTGTTGTCCAATTAAATCGCTGCGCAATAACTGATGTTAATGGTGAAGCTATAACAGTTCCAAAAAAAGAACCTGAAAATACGATGCCTGATAGCCTTGATTTTTCATTTTCAGGAGCCCAATGACTCCAGATGGCTTGCATCGATGGATATGACACTCCCTAAGAAAAACACTATGAAACTGGAAAAATATTATTTCATGAATACTTGACAAATTCCTTGAAGAAGACGCAGAAAAAACAACAGACGATAATCCAATCTTGCACATACTGGGGTAAGCATGGTAAGAACAGAACAAGCCACAGTACCGCATCCCAACAGACGTTTACCACCAAAACGACAAGCCAACCACCCTGTAAAATACAAAATAATTTTTACTCATTATCACAGAACAAATTAATTTTACAAAAAGTAAAAAAAACAATATATTATAGAAATTTTCCTTTATTTAAAGCAAAAGTTCATATTGAAAAATCTGTTCTTGATTTTTATTTATTTATTGATTTATTACTCGAAATATAAAATATTACTTACCAGCAGGAAACTGGGTTAATATATAACCATAGAAAAAACCACTCAATATGAAACCAATATTGACGCTATCCCAATCGTGGAAATCAGCAATCTATTGAAAAGAACAATGTGGCACATTAATTAATTGAATAAAAATTTAAATTGTCATTTCGACCAAATACCTCAGTTGTCGTGTTTCCATCATCATCAGTAATAGTTGCATTTCTTGTCATGAACAATATCGCAATGCTTAAATTGACTCGCATTGAATACAGAACGCAAAAGCCAACAAAAGCCCAAAATGTGAGAATGTAACGACGTGGAAAAGCATGATTTCGAAAAAATGAATCCACGTCCAAATATTGTCGTGGGTCAAACGCTTTCAATCTCGCCATAATTGCAACGCAGTACTCTTCTGATAAAAAGGGCAACAAAATGATTAAGATCAACAAAAGCAGTGCTAAAATAAGTTCAACGCATTTTTAAACATATTGTTAGAAGTTTTAAAGTAGTATTTTAAAATACTGTATACACTACGATAAACAGCGTTTGCAGTTGTCAGCATGAACAATGAATACTACAAATGACAAGACGTTAGAATTAGGAGCAGCTATACATTTCGTGTAATTTATTGATTAGCATAAACAAAGATAATAGTATAATTGAATGGACACGTTCAATCGACTGCATACGATATTAATTACAACTTCATCAATTTAAAATAAGAATCATTTTCACAATTTTGAGTGGTCACGTATTTTGATCAAATTACTCATTTCGATTGAAAGCAAAACTGTGAAAAAAATTTGCCTTTGGGAATTACTTCTTCTTTTTCATTGGTAATTTCAACTCTAAAATTCGACATTTATCTGGCATTTTCAAGCCGTACAGCAGTTTGAAGAAAACATTGAGTAAAATACTTATACAACCTTTAAAAACATAAAAACGACTAGCATAATCTAATAAACATGCATAATTGAACATTGCAATTGCTTTAATTTTCAAAAAATAATATGCAATGATTACGATGAGCATATCAAATTTGCAACTGATATTCATAAGTGTTAAATATTATGAAAATATATATTCACCGTGAAATAATAGTGGACACGTTTCTCAATTTTTGAGTCAAATTAGAGAAATAATTTGACAAGAATAAAACGAAAAATATCTCAAATTGTCAGAATAAATGTAAACTTACCGTGCTTGGATTGGATAAATAATGTCAGAATAAATGTAAACTTACCGTGATTTGGAATAAACGTTTAAATTTCTGGTATTTCAGTCCAAATTTATTCAGTGATGAAAAAAATTTAAATGCAAAAAATACATAAAATAAAAAATGCCAAAAATTATGATTTTTCACATATAAGATATTCGTTCATGAGTATTAAAATTTTATGACAGTTCTTCAAATAATGATAATAAAGTTACATCCTGATGTGAATAAAAAATAATACCAGTTACAAAATAAAAGATTTTCAAATAAAAAATAGTATAAACGACAATAAATTAGCAATAAATATTTCAAAAAATGTAAATTAAGCATTATTTTTCAATGAAATTTATTAATTAGTTTAAATTATTTTGATAAATGCTACAGTAGTCTGCAATTGTATTTTTTATTTAATGTAAAATTTTAGTCGACGTGGAATTTCACTTGGTATTATTAATTTTTAAAATTGAAATGTAAAAATTTACCTCAAACGGTGATATTTTTTTCCTTTTTTAAATATAAGTTTTTGAATAGTTATCTGCTTATACTGGAAACTATGTAATGTGTAGTATTTTACTTATTTGGTTAGTGTTTTGGATATTTTTCAGAATGAATTTGAAGATTAGGAAAATTTATTTTATTTCAATAATTATACAAAATTGACAGTTCGAATTCGAAATGTTGCATTGTTTGCGCGATTTGATTTTGAAAATTTAATTTCAAAATATAATTGTATAAATAGTTATTAAAGGTGGAGTGTTCATTTACTACAATGTTCCAATAAAAGCAAAATGGAAAACAAAGAGAATAATACTAATAATATTTAAATAATGTTTGACATGAGATAAGTGCACGAAATATGCCATGAATGGATGAATGATGCAGTGCTTAAACAGATTGTAGTAGTAGAAGATGAGTGAAATAACTGCACAGCAGTAGTAGAAAGAATTGAAATTCACCTTTCCAAATAATCTTTTGAAGTGTTGTCGTTATTTCATTTGCGATGGCACATTATGGCAACGAATTCTAAATGGAAAATATGCAAATATGTGTATACGACAGATAAAAGAAAACATATTGCCCCTCTTCGATGATATTTGCATACCGTCGAAATCGATTTTTGAATTTTTGTCCACATCAGCAGCTTTGTATATGGCATTCAATTCGTCAGGACTGATCACGTGACCCATGCGTTTCAGAGCTTCGTGCATTTCTTTGCGTGTAACGTGGCCATCATTGTCACGGTCCATTTCATTGAACACTGATTTCAGAGACAACGACATTGGATTGGCTCTAGCGATTTCGGAAAATTCTGGAAATTTTAAAGTTTTTTTTATCGAAAAAAAGAATAATTTTTCATTAATTTTCGTTTAAACAGCAAAATAGGATTAAAAATTGAGATTAATATCACTTGCAAATAATATTATGCATCAGTTTAATAATAATAATAATAATAATACCTTCGAAGCTTATTTTTCCATCTCGATTTGCGTCAGCAGCTTTGAACATGGCTCTTATTTCGTCTGCGTTCGGTTCTTGGCCAAGACGAAGCATAACTTGGCGTAGTTCCGATTCAGTTATAAAACCATCTCCATTGACGTCGAATTGACTGAATACAAACTGAAGCTCTATAAATAATAATTCATAATTTCCATTTGCGTTCAATTTCATTATTCATTCAGTGATAGCTGGTGATTTATAGTTGCACAACTTATTTATTATTTAAATTTCAAGCAAACATTCATTCAAATTCAATTCAAGGTTAAATTGGTAAATTTATAATTTCATACATTGATATCATAATTTTCTTACAACGCTTACCATGGTCAGGAATTTCTCCAAATGCACGCCCCTGAAAACAAAATAATAATAGATTACTGTTTGATTTAAACAAATTTTGATAACAATTTATATTTATATAATGGAAAACGAGCATTTTATTTAAACAATTTTTAAAAAATGTAAATATATTATGCAAGCAACAACAATGAAAAAATAGAAACAATTGAATGCTTGGAAAAGAATTATTTACCGCTGATGCTCCAGCCGATGCTATTTTTGATGGATAATTATTTGCATGTGATGTGACATTTTCAGAGCCAGATATGCGTTTTACACAATTTCCCATTTTCAGTGTCAGCAGCGTTTACACAACGTCAACTGTTCAATGTTGACAGCAACGTTGAAAGCGACAGGCAGATAGAGAGAGTGAGAGCAACAATTTTATCGGTCAATTAATTTAAAAAATCTAAACAATAATTTTCTTCACCATCTTTCACAAAACTATATGAATTTGTTTACAAATTTTGTGCATTTTTAATGCAATTTCAAAAATAATAACAAAAAACATTTTACGTAATTAGCATTCGATATGCAATACAAAATATTCATATTCTTTCCTGTGATGTAATATTGTTGTATTTTATTTTATTTTATTTTTATACGTCTTATCATAATGTGTGGCACAACAGAATGTTCAACTAGGTTGCATTTTACAAAATTCCAAGACAACAACAAGCTTGATAAAAGTTTGATTAACGTTCAATTATTAAAATTTCCAACATCAATTTACAATTTCACTTCACAACTGAACTGCTTTTCTTTCAATTTAACATTTGCAAAATTTTGATTGATCAGAATATAAAAAAAACGTGAAAAAATGCAAATAAACAATGTCGCAGTGGACAAGAATAAAAGAAAATCTTTTTTTTGAAAGAAAAAATGAAATTATCATTATTATTTATTGGAAAAATTCTTATTCGAGAGTTGAGCAATAAAATAATTTTTTAAAAATGAACAACAGTGATAGCTTTTTCAACTTCAATTAAATCGAACATAATTATTTAATTTTTACAGTACTGTGTTCCAATAGAAAGATTACTTGTGGTAATTTTTGTGTGATTGAAAAAAAAAGATAAATATAATATAAAGAATAACTTGCCTTGTGAGAGATGAAAAATAGGAGGGAAAAAAAATAATATTTTTGATGGGAACTGAATTTGATGAAGAATAATTTTCAAATAAAGGTGATTGTTGATTTGAATTTTGAATGGAAATTTAAATGTGAGCAGCTGATGAGAAAGAATTGAAGATTGCAAAAGTGGAATATGAGAGCAATTCTTGGAGAGCAGAAGATGCTGAATATTTGCCAGACTGGTTGGTTTGTAAAATGTTCAAAGATCACTGTGAAACAAGTAAAAATGTCGGCCAAAGCAATACCATTCTACTACTACCACCATGTGAAATGCCAATCTGCCATTAATAGCCAATCTCGCAATTAATGTTGAATGTTGTTTAATAAATTTTCAAAATTTTCCATATTATTTCCTGTTGTTGTTGTTGTTGTTTTGCATTCTTATTTTATTTATTTGTTTATTTTTATGTTTGTTTGTATGGTTGAGATGAACATTTTTAATACGGATCTCTTGGAGTGCATCATTTTATACGGCAAGTAATAGCAGTAATAATATGATGGAAGATTATCATTATCATTATCATTATCATTATTATTATTATTATTATTATTTGAATGCTTGCTAATCTTGAATTTCAATCGTTGCTTTTGCAAAACCAGAAATACCTGCATATAGCAACAGCAGCAACAGTTTAGAGATTTTTATCATCTTTTGATCACGTTTGGAATATATTTTACAAAAAGTGATTTGAATAAATTAATTGAAAATGTTCAGAATTTATCAACCAGTACAGAATAATATATTTACAAATGCATTTTCAATTTTTCTCAATTTTCATTATGTCTTTTCATACTGTCTTGGATCGGTTGGCCACACAACTGGGACGTGTCGCAAGCAATTTCGCCTATTCAATTCATTATTAACAACTTACTGTAATTTCCAACAACAACAACAAATTCAAAATTGTATTGAAGTTTCATATTTTAGTTGTTTAATTTTATTATTTTTTATTACTTTATACAAGTTAGTAGAAAAGTAAATTTAAAGAAAAAAAATATATATATGCTAAAATTGTTTCGAATGTTCGTTCTGTTCACTTTATGCAGTTGTTGAAATCTATTTCAAAGATTTCTTCTTCGTCTGATGGGTAAATATTTGAAACATTTTGACATTTTCTTATAAAAATTTTAAAAGCTGGTTTAATTATTGGGCTGTCGTGTGTTTTTCCAACACACCCGTTATTTATTCTACATCATTGCTTTGCGTTTAATAAACAAGCACACATAATTCACATGCTAATCATAAATGATCAATTTTCATTTTATTTACAACTAATATACGAAGAAGAAAACGAAAAAAAAGTTTCATTATTTTATACTTTCGGATGTAATTTGAATTTCAATTTCACAACAATATTTCATATCGAGTGGAAGTGATTTTTCAAATGAAAAAAAATCCAACAAAATTTTCATTCAATGAACGTCAACTTTTAGACTTGTATATAATTTAAACTAAACAAATTGTAAAGATAAAATTTAATTTAAACCAATTTTGAACAACATTAAAGTTTAAAGTGAACAAGAGAAACAAAAGAAGAAATGTTGAAGTTGAAGTCAACGTTGGCGGTGGGTTGTTTGGCAAGTGTCGAAATGAAGCACAACGTCGATGAACAGCAAGAAGAATGCCTGCGCAAATGTGGTTCCAAAGCTTCCAAAAATGGAACCAACGGTCTCTGCTTAAACTGTTATCAGCAGAGTTTGAAAAATCCCTCAGGAGATATTCAGCAAAAGCATGGAGACAAACCGAAAAGTTCGAAAAGCCAAAATGCAGACAGCAACGGTCGACCAGAGTCGAGCTCACCGACATGCTCGACCAAACGCAAACGTTGCGAACAGTGCAAAGTGAAATTGCCGTTAATTCCAATGGAATGCAGGTGTGGCAAAGTGTTTTGCAAGCTTCACCGTTATGCAGCTGAACACAAGTGCACGTTCGATTATAGAAAAATGGCTGCCAAAGAAATTGCACGGAACAATCCGAAAGTCGAAGCTGAAAAGCTTCGCAAAATATAAAACAATTTTGTTCATATTTCATAATTAATTTGTAATTTCATTTTGTAAAAATTCTATAATAAATTATATTTTATAAAATCAACATTATTTGCACATGTTCATAAAGTATCTCTATTCACGGTGCAATTGTCGTCACAACGATAGACGGACAAGCGCACAAATTTCCCATGCACCATTTAACGTGAAATGTCAGATTTGGTTTTGTCATTGTCGTCCACAACTTCAACAGTCGGCTTGCCCAACAGATCTAACAATGTGTTCGATTCGTGTCGCAAATTGACAAAAAGCCACGTCAAACAAAGCAACGTCGTTCTGAATAATATGCAATATTTCCAAATGGAAAATTCTTCCAAAGTTAATGCCTGAAATCAAAGTCAATTCAACCGGATCCATGTAATGGAAAATTTTTCCGAACAACATCTACCGCTTGAAAGACGTTCCCATTGTCAGGGGCGGTGGTCGTCGTCGTTGCACTTTCTGAAGATGTTCTATTGAGACCCTGGATCCAAATGTGCTCTTCGATGGGTAGAACCATCAGACACATTACCATTATCACGAAATGTGTCAGGACAACAAACACGCCAGGAAGGAGATTGACCGCACGAAGAGTGCCGTTCAAAATGCGAACCAACGCGTGGGATATATCGTAACTTAAAATTATGATTGCGTGAAAAATTCAAATCTCAAAACAAACGAACAAACTTTCCCACGTACTTGTCCAAAATTGCCACTGTACAAATTGCAACAATGCCAAAATATAGTGAATGAATTGGAAGTGAAATGTGAGTATAGTAATTCAAAAAATTGACACTAATTACGCTCGTTTCAGCTGCTGCAAAAACGCACAAACAATGAAACAGAGAAAATCCAGTTAATATGCCTGTAAAATACAGAATTTTTAATAAAAAAACAATAACATATAACATACAACTCAAAATAATCTGCTGACCGTGAAGCAACGATGCAAACGTGTTGAAGGATTTTTGAATGGAAAAAGCCGTGTGAACTCTGGAAACAATTTTTCGATGCAATTTTTCATCTTTTTCATTTTCATCTTTTTCTGAACAAATTATCTCATCTAATCGACTACGACTGGTTTTGAAAAATCCATCTATAATAATAATAATAATAATAATAATAATATTGAAAATTATACAACAACAATTTCCATTTATAAACTTTTTTAAAATATCAATTTATATTGCCTGCTTTTTGAACGTAAATATGCTGTTCATTTTGTGCATCACTTTCGCTGACGCCAATTAATAATTCTGTATTTATAGCCGATATAGCTGGATTGGATTGTTTCGGATCAATGGGATCGCTGGTAACGCTGATCACATCACTGGCCGCTTCGCCGAGAATGATCAGTCGTTTGGCCGCTACTTTCGGTGAAGCAGGCGGTACGGCTTCTTCCTTTTTTCCATCATTCAATTCTTCACTTGAAACCCTGAAATATGTTCAAAAATATTATATTGCAATTTAAAATAAAATTTACAAACAACAACACAAGAAAAGCAAACATGAAGCTTCTTACATCGATCTGGATAATTTTGAACAGAGATTTGTTTAAAAAATTTAAAGTATGAAGAAGAAGAAGAAGAAGAAGATATAGAACAATATTCCAATAACAAATGATAAAATTAAAAATTAAAATATCAAGCAAAATTTATTGCCACTGATTTGAAAAATTAAACATAACCGAGAATGGAGAAGTGAATCTCAGTAATGAAAAGTTAAATAGAAAAAAACTGACTTTTCTTCACACGGGTCATCGATTTCAGGCTCTTCTCCGTTTCCAATAGACTTTTCCAGATTACGTTCAGAACGCACCGACGCCATATAGCACAAGTAACTATGACAACCATATTAAACAACTTGTGCACGAACGACAAAATCAATTCATGCAAATTATTGAACATCAACCAACCTGATCAATTATACATTTATTTGCTTACTGTAATATTTTTCGAAAAAAAGTTTCTTTTTAAAAAGAAACCAAATCTGACAAATTATTCACGTTCAAAAAAATAAATAATCAAATAAAACGTAAAATTTATTCATCAAATTATAAAAATCAATTTTGATCAGAATGTTTCACATCAAACGTAATGCCAAAATAATTCAATCTTTACTCTGGCGAAACCATTTCTTTTACATTTTCTAAAATTATCGAATAACTATTTTTAATCTCATCTGCTAAAAAATCTATTTATATATATATACCCTGACGATGGTGAATTAAAGTTCGATAAAACTGCTCCAAAACGTCCACTTCACAAGACGTAAAAACCAACACATCCCCTGATACGGTTGTTAAAGTAAATTTCAATGTTTCCCAAGTAAAAGTGCAATCCTGAAAAAAATTATACTAAATTTTACAAATTAACAATATTTACATTCAAATCTTACAGCAGTAATATTCACAGTTTGCAAACCATTTGACCAATATATGTAAAGCTTCACTCGTCGAAGAATGCAACGCACCGATTCATAATTTCCAGAATTATTCTTCACATATATGTAATAAAGAACAAATTAACATTTTTTACAAGTAAAATACAACTTTATACAAATACAATTACTTGAACAGTTAAATATCCATCAAAAGTGAATTTGCTTTTTGAATTTACGTTAATACAAATATCACAACACAAGAAGCCAAAGTTCGGGGGAAAGAATTCCTGAAAATCTATAATAAACAGTTGTAAAAATTTAGTAGAACAATTAAATACGTGACAGCTAAAAATATGTATATAAATAATTATTGTAATTACCGTTTAATTCAAAAATTCTACACAAAAAAGCTACACTTCACATCCTACGTCATTTCAGGCAAGTTCTTTTATATGACAATTATCAACTATTATTTTAAAAAATTAAAATTGAAAAAAGACTCTACTTTCGTTTAATATCAAATTGGTGACAACTGAACCAGATGGAGTCAGACTGGAACGATTCAAGATGACTGAAGCAACTTGACAAAATCTTGCACATGATAATGCTTTATGTTTTTTTCTCTAAAATGCATATAATCAGTACGCATATATTTATTTGCAGATGTGATATATTAAAATTACATATATGCTAGGACCACGAGATAAGCTCCGAGAGATCGGTTTCAGAACTTTATTTTTAACATTTTCAACAGATTCATGATCTTCGCCATCAGAAATAAGACGGCTGTATAATGTAATGACGAGGTTAAATTCAGCAGGCACGTTTTTGCTAAAATAATTGAAAACATTCCATTTTCAATTATAATTTATCAAGTTCATCAATCTTAGACGTGAATTTGATATTTTTTAATTTAATAATAAATTCTTTTCTTTATTAAAATATGCAATATGTGCATATTAATATTTGCTAAACTACATTTAGAAACATGACAACATCTATTTTACATTACATTAAAATAAAAAAGCAAATTATCATTGATATAATAGCTTAAAATGTACAAACATATAATATAATACTTCAGCTTTCAAACATGAAACTTTCTTTAAATACATTTTTCCACTCGAAAATTGTAGAATTAACTTATAATTATGATACAAGAAAACAATGTATAAAAAGTTATTTCCTAATTTAAGAAAACCATAAAATGTTACCAGTTCACAAAATTCAAAAAAGTGAAACAAATATTCTTACAACACAAAAGTCTCTTCAAACTGTATATCTGTAAATGTTCGATCAACATGCGACACAAGTCTAGTATCACAGATGTCGTCTCCAATTTCGCAAAGGGCAAAAACGGCATATGATCGCGAATCTCAAAAAATGATATTTATAAAAATAATGTTACATTTATGAACAATAATACCTCCTTTATTCAGAAAATGATCTTTATTTTTCCAAGCCAACGGTATTCTTACATCTGAAAAAGCAAACTGAACTCTACGAACAATTATTTAATTAACCACCTTTCAGTATAACATTTATTGGACGAAAGGATAATCCAGATGATAAACTAAAAAATACAATTATTTTCAATATAACAAAAATTATTTGAATACTACCTTGTTCTTTGAAATTTAAATTTTTCAAATCGATGATAGCATTCTAAACGCTTCTCACTGACAACAGCGCTTTTACCGGCTTCTAACAAAGTGTCAACAGGATATGCTCTCCATTCCTTCAGAATATTTTCAGCGGCATTTTTCAAGCATGTTTCTATTTTAATATTTTCCAACAAAGTGTTATTCTAAAAAATATCAAATTAAATAACGTATGCATTTAAATTTAATGCTCACTAATAAACTTCTATATGAAATAAATTGAACCATAATAATAATAACAATAATAATTCGAGATTCCGTTCATTCACCAATCAAAGTTGAATTGAGCAGAAACAAAAATGTTATCAACAGATTATTAGCAGATTGCAATATATAAAAGCAAATAAATTTCCGTTACTAGAAAAAAGTTTCGACCTATTTGCTAATTTTACAGTCCTAATAAAAAGTAACAGTAAAAATGCCGCACACTTGACTGTTTCACATAAATCTGAAAAAAATCACTTCCAATATCTGGAAAAGACTTTTAAATAAATAATTCATTTCATTATTGTATTTTCATTGCAGCTTACTTTATTACGACACGATGCTCGAATTGAACTTCTGTTACAATTACTTTTGTGACGACGCAAAGAAAGTGGAAGACAACTTTTTTTCCTGAAAACAAAATGAAGTGCACAACAAATCTTAAAAATAAATAAATTACATTTATTGTGAATAAAATACTTAATGTACTATACTTAATATACAAACTACAGTCTACAACGAAGTAGGAAAATATAATTATTTATTAAAAAAAATCCCTTCTTACTGCAATTTGGATCTTGTACCAGGCGTTTGACTCAGTCTTCTGATAGATTTCTTAAGCAATAAAGAAGAAGAAAGCTTTTTAGAACTCCTCATGACTACGCTGGCATTTTGATGCAAACTTCAAAAAAATTTGAATTTACTTATAGTCAAGTTTAAATACAGTATGATGTGTATTTGTTTCACTTCCTGTTAAGACTTGACTGCGTATAATGGTCGTTAATCCTAATTTTTCGGCATATTATTCAAGTCTACTTGTTTATATATTATATAAATAAAGCTGTTCAAACAATAATCTGTTTAAACTAAATTCAGACGAAAACAACCCTGTTACAATAAAAACAAACAAAGTACTTGTTTCTGCGAAAATTAAACGCATAAAATGCAAAAGATCGTTAAACTGTTAAACATAAAGTTATTTTTAAATAACGATGATAATAAATTTTAAAATGTTAAGCCACTTCAGCATTCAATATGTTTTACAGTATGAAAGAAAAGGAGTTATCAAATAAAATATTTAATTTTATTTTTAATTCAAAACGATAATTTTACATTGAATAGATTTACATTTCTTCAAGTTTTTCAAGTTTGCTGATCTATTAATTACATTAACTGATATTTGTGTAATTGACATTATTCAAGTATATTATTTACAGACATTGCTGACATCATTTTTATTTGTAAATGCAAGTTGCCATACGTCGTTCAAGGATTTCGCCTTGTTGCTTGTTTTGTTGAAAGTTTTGTAAGCGTATTATGTTTCACGGAACTGGCTTTATTGCGTTTATTTTTATTTTGTTGCCTTTTTGTTGTTGCCGATATGTGGAAATAAAATCCACGCCTCAACCAAGCCCACCGCCGCCGGATGATTACTTTCAGGTGACTGATACAATTTTAATATTTAATTTTAAATGATTTGAAATTTTTAAAATATTAATCGTTAATATTAATAAGTATAAAATTTTTTCTTATCCTAATTATTTTAAATATTTTCAGCTATTTTTTCAGAAAATTATTTAGGTTGTATTTTTTTGTATTGTTAGTAAACTTTTGCTGTTTTATGATATCATTGTTATTTAAAGAAAGCTAACAGTTTACATAATTTCATTTGACTTTAGCATTATAACTTAGCATATGAGCAGTACTTGAAAGACGTTGTTGCTGCTTTAGAATCAGATCCAGGTAAGTGAAAATGTGCTTTGTTGTACAATTATTGTGTACATTATGTGAAATTTAAGCATTTGCTGAGCGACTTCGTGCTGCTACTCCAGAAGAAATCCACGTAATTTATTTTTTATTCCCTCTTTTATCGTTAGTAGTCACTTCCTTTGATTTATAGTCTGGAAAAATTGCCGAAGCTCTTAATTTTGTGGATCATAATGTGAGAACAAAGTTGAATCAAATTAAATTAATTGAGCTGGAACGTCTACGGAAAGCACTGGAAAAGAAACGCGATCACGAAAATGGTTTCGCAGCCATGCTGGAACACATCGACCATAATAAAGATACTTTTGATTCAGCAGATTTACAAATGCTGATTCGGAAGGTAATAAAATAGAATGCTTTAAAACTACATTTACTTTTAGCACGCTTGAGATTATTGAATCTACGTTCATTAGATGTTGATGGATGCTCCTTGTAGGTGCAACTGATTTAGGGTCAAGAAACTAGTTCAGCGTATTTTCTCAATGTTCAGTGTTTTCATTGAAAATACTTTTATTTGACCCCTTTTAATGTTAGAAAATGTGAAACATTCAATTTATTTCATAACTTCACTATATTTTTCGGATTATGGTGTAGAGTAGTGTAGTTTTCATTACTGTATATTTTTTGATTTTCAGGTAAACAGAATTACTGAAGAAATTTTGGTCTTCGAAATTTTTTCTAAATGTAAATATTTGTAATTGCAAGGAATTTTTCTTGCTATTTACATAAAGAAAATGCTTCAATAATAAGTAAATTTATATACGGTGATATAGGCAAGTGTAATTACCGATTATATCTTCTTTAGTGCAGTACACTTTGTTTGAAACTTTTGAAGCTTAGACCACTTTCTATTTTCGAAAGTTGAAGTTGGGTTTAAAATGTACATAATATAACAGATTACATGACTGGATGACCAGATTTTCTTTTAAAAAATATTTAATATCTGTTTTGTAATGTAACTTTGTAACTCATTACTTTTCTGAATAATGTTCATGTTAATTTTTTCAGTGCTGTGGAATTCTAGAAGCATTTAGTATTTACAAAATTATTTATTTAAGACTTCGAAAGATATGGATATGCTCGATCAACAACAACATCAAGAATATAAAGAACATGAAATGAAAGAAGAATTGGAATACCGTCGTAAATTAGAGAATATGTCTCCAGAAGAACGAAAACTTGCCGAAGAAAAGCGAAATGAAGAGATACAAAAAAGAAAAAATAAAAAGCTAAAGCATCCTGTGTGTGTTATTTTTTACGAAAAAATATCTTTTAAAATAAATTGTTATTTAAGGGAAGCAAAGGACAGCTGGAAGAGGTATGGGAAGAGGTTGATAAATTACCAAAAGATGCTTTTGATATGAATACATTTTTTCATTTACACGATACAAATGATGATGGCTACTTGGATATATTAGAATTAGAAGCTTTATTTCAAAAAGAATTGGACCGAGTTTATGGCAATGATCATGCGATTGAAAAGTGAATTTTTTGTTCCTTTTTTTCCATTATTTAAGTAGTAACTTTAAGCGCGATTTAAAATTGTCTTTTTATTTGTACAGGGAAGAAGAATTAGCTAGACTTCGAAAACATGTAGTTGAAGAGATGGATAAAAATCACGACAGTCTTATCAGTTTAAGTGAGTTTCTCGGTGAGGAGAAATCTCCAGATTTTCAAGATAATAATGATTGGTCGGTGCTCGATCCTGCCGAAGCATTTTCCGAAGATGAGTTGCGTGCATATGAAATTCAGTGGAAAAAAGAAAACGGCTACGATGTAATTGATGAAGCAAATAAAGTTCAACACCCAGGTATGGATATTCCTCCAAAACCAGCGGTTCCACAACACGGTGTCCCTTCGCAGCAAACTGGAAGTGCACCCGGAAATTTTCAGCCACAAGCACCTGGAAGTCCGCAACAGCTGCTGCAGCAGCAACAACAGCAGCAGCAACACCAACCACCACCACCACCACCACAGCAACAACATCAACAACAGTACATGGAAAGTGCAGTTCCACTGCAGCAACCAGTTTATCAGCAGGGCCATGGGGCCCCTGTTTATCAAGTTCCTGCTTCGGGTATCCAAGGGAATGTTCCCCCTGGACAATATCAAGTGAATCAGCATATACCCACAGGACAGTTTCAGGCATATCAGAATATGCCTGCAGGACAATTTCAAGCAAATCCCGCACAATATCAGCAAGCAGGTGCATCGGCAACCGGTGGATTTCAAGCCAGTCCATCTCAGTATTCACAACCGAATATTCCTCCAGCACAGCAAAATCAATTTCATTCACAAATGCACGGCATCCCACAGCCACCGAATCAACAACAACATGTTGATAATTTTCAACAAGGCAATGCACATATGGAACAACAACCATATCATCAACAAAAGCTGCCCGATAATGTGGTTGCACATGCCCAAGGCAATCCTGGATTTATTAACAATCCTGCATCTGTTAATAATCAACTGCCTCCTTATCATCATGCTTCTGGGCAACAGCAACAAAATCAACAATTTCAACATGTTCCATCGCCTGCTGGCGTAGGTCAGCAGCAAAATTTTCACAATCCTGGACATTAAGTCAATGTTGAAAAGCATTTTTTTCATAGCTTCGAATTGTTTTTTCTCTGCGATATTGATCTAATATGCTGAGGAAATTTTGTTTTTGAAAGCAGCTTTGTGAAGTAATCAGTTAATAAATAAATCAGGAATTGCTTTAAAATTACGAACAATTTATTGAAATTAGATAATCAAAAACAATAGCATATTTTATTATGCGATATGTGTTTGCTGGTATTCAATTCTGTTGCTGTTGTTGCATGTTTATTGCTTATTATTTTGCAAAACAAGTGCAGTAGTTTTTTTATTGTTAATTAATTAATTTTTTGCTACTGAAATATCATTTTGTCCGATATGTTCAAATTAATAATTATTTGTCATTTGCTGAATTAGAATGCTTTTTCAAAGCAACAAATTTATAAAGCACCAACAACAAATAGTGCAGATATTTATTTATTAAGTCATGGAATGTAATTTAGCTGATCGAACACGCAAACAACAAATCCGTTAGAAAATTCCATGTGAAATTTAAATTTCAGTCTTCCTTGTCTTTGTTAATGCGTTATTTGTTAAACTATGTTAAAACTGAACTTGCAGTTTGAAATATGACTGATAAAAAGCTTATTGACGAAACCGTTGAGAGACTAAAAGTTTGATATGTTAACAATTCAATGATTAATGTTAGGTATTAAATGAAAAAAATATTGCACCAGTTTACGCGACAGTCACTTTAATTAATTCTTCATGAATTATAGCGTTCTAAATTATAAAAACAATTGCGGAAAAAAGTACGTAAAGCATTTTATTAACATAGTTTGAGATATATTGCATATTTCTTTAAAATATGCGTGTACTGTGTTATTTTACTCATGTGAGAAAGTATATTTGAGAAAAATATTGTCTAACAACTACTTTTATTTGGCATTAGATCACCAGAAACAAAGTATGTGATGCGTTTGGGTGTGTCTCTGTTTCAAAATGTTCGTTGCTTACAGAATTGGCCATTTGTATTTAAACAATAATGTGTGATGTAGCATTTTCTCAAAAAAAAATTTTTCCCTTTCAATTCTATGCATTAATTTGTTTTATGAAAGAATTAATTTGATTCGATTTCACCAAATTGTTAATGCATTGTTGGCATATATTATTTGCATGAGTTAAATATTATTATATTGAAAATTATTCCATTATTATTTAACATGTTGCCTGTGCCATTTCTGATTTGATAAGTAAAGTCATAGTTGTTAACTTTTATTGTACCGAAGTTTTCAGTTTCGCGCTTTTTGACAAAAAGAATTCAATTTCAAAAATTAATATCAGCGTTTCAAAAAATGGCCTTAAATTATAATACTTTTCGAGACAAATGCTAAATTAAGCGTTTACACTGCTTTTAACATTAATTTTTTCTTACTCGCCATTATAAAGTGCAAATAAGAATTTTTTGTTCAAAAAATCTGAAGCGTAATGATTGGATAAAAGCTTTATCTATTATACAAAATTGTGAATTAATCATTTGTGCAAACGTTGAAATGTTTGCTTAATGCAGTGCTTTTGTGTTTATTTGCGCTTTTCATTGTTCCAAAGTACATGATCATGATGCGGAAAGAATTTCATTGAAGGTCCAGTGTTTATGCAAGCTTGATTTTAGCATCACAAAAAAAAACTCGATAATTGGAAGCATGTAACCGGAGAGTGCACCTTTAATAAGTGTGCATTAATCTAGGGTGTGATTGATGCCAGATGGTTTTATGGGTTCTGAGCAACCATTCCGGTCCAGTCGTAAACAACAAGGCCAGAAAGGCATGAATAGCAGTCGGAATAAGTTCAGAGCATATTCTGGAATAAACGTCTACTCATTTTGCTTTTTATTATTCACTTAATGTTCCTTAAATGGAGGAAAGTATCGATGTCTGAGTAATGTGAGACGAAAATCGTTGTCAAAGTAATTTTATCAAACATGTTTATGTACTAATTTTACTCTCTTGCAGCTGGTATAAATTAATCGTAAGTTAAATTAATCTGATTTTTATTAATTTTGTCGTGCCTGACAAATTAAATGCCGTTATCTGAAATCTCTGTTCCCAATGTTCGACACATACTATCGATGTACATGTATATGTATATATGTGCTAACGTAAACTTGGAAATAAAATTATTTACATATCAGCACATCGCTAAGGAACAATATTTAAAATATTATTTATTTTTACATGCAAATTTGAAATAAAAATAATTTCTGAACAAAAAAAGAATAAGAAAAAAATATTTAGGTTGAGCATAATTTTATTATCCATAAATATAATTAAAAATAAAAAAAATATGTATATATACATCAAATAATGATAATATGCACAGAAGAATAGTTTTGAGTGAAGAAATTATTTTTCTTCGAATATTATATAAACTGCTCAGAAAGTTCAGACAATTCCAGCGGGAAGTGAGGCATCTTTTCATTCGGATGTGGAAGAAGAGGGAGTTGAAAGTAATATACAATTTTCAGCTGTTTCTAATAAATCTTTAAACTTATTTTGATGCTGACTTTTCTTTTCTTTTGTTTCTCTTGTGTAAATGATTGCCTAGTAGTTTGCAAATTAAAAAGCATAATTAATCATAATTTTGTTGGATGAATTTTGATAATCACAGAAAGAGGAAGCTTCATTTAAGAAACAAAACAAAAATAATAATCACTCGAGTAGCCGTTTTCCTCAAACCATATTTTATCAATAATTAGTTATTTTGCTGCTCTTGCGGAGTTTCAACTTCACTCTTCAAATGTAATACTCGAAGATAAATTCGTTCAACGCATCTATCTTCGTTCATTTATTATAATTTAAAAAGAATATCTCATTTGTTGGTAAGTTTAGTTCCTGCATTCTGTGCACATTGTAAAAACTGTACAAAAGTTAATTTTCAAGTTTAATTGCACAAAAATTATTATCAGGAAATAATTAATCAACTGATGTGAATCAAATTCTTTTTTATATTATTAATTGTGATTACATTTACACTGTTGCTTTGTATAAAATTAAAATTTAAACGAAAACATAAAGCAGTTCAGAGTAAATTTTAAATTTTTATTTTTTCAACGACAGATCTTTTGATCACATTCTTCAATCTATTTTTCAAAATGAGCAACATTGCCATCACCATTGACAATCTTCAACATCACTGTTCAATGTACAGTCAGTCGTTTTACTTAAGCCAAACGGCTGGAGACAGACACTGATTGCAAAATCTTTTTGCTAATTTGCATATGCGGTTTTTTTTCTATTAAATGCCTCAAAGTGAAAAGGAAACGATTATTTTTTTTCTTTCACAGAAATGCAAATAAATCAAAAGTGCATCAAAAGTGATTGTTAGTTTTGTTCATGAGGCTGTGTGAGTGTTTCATCATTTATTGGCGAAATTGATTTTCATACAGCCATAATTACATTGCATACAAACAGCATAAATGAATGAATAACAATCTTCAATCCTATGAGACAACAGAATTACCCAGAAAAATAAAAAAGAATGAACTACAAATATAGCACAAGATGGTGGCTCTATTTCTAAGAATGCTAATTGAATGCCTTTTCAGTTAGATTGTAAATTTTCTTATTTTTTAAATAAAACATCTCTGAAAAAGTTTGAAATTTTTAAAATTTTAAACATCCGACTGTTACAAATGTCAGCTATAGGCATTTTATCTGCAAAGATACGCTGAACGGAAATGTTTAGTCGAATAGTAGTTCATGTTGATATGCTAATAATTTTATTTACAAGTTTACATTAGCATATATATACATATATGTGCGTCGAACAGGATGAACAGAGATTTCAGCTTTACTTTGCTGTCATTCATTAATAAGCCTACTTAACGCGAGCAAAAATTGCATGGAACTAAATAGGATAAATAATATGAAAACAATAAAATAAAAATATTGCATAATTTAGTTATGCATTAAAATGTGAAGATGAAATAGGTTTGTTATTGTAAAAATTTAAATTTAATTCTTCCCGACGTTCTTTTGTTCATATAAAAGTCTTCTTTTTTGTTTTTCACTTATATTTATTATGAATTTTATTATGCATCTCCATGAATCGAGACAAGGAGAGAAAGGGTATCGTTTAAAATGGATTCTTTTTTGAAACCCTCCAGCAAATGCAATGATGCGCTGTGAGATTTTGTATTTTGCAAATAATTTTGATCAAGAATGTGAAGAAAGCTATTTGTGAAAAGGTCTGATAAATGTTAGACAAATAAATTGACCAATATTTCAGGTCAGAGAGAAACTGAAGAAAGCGTATTAGTAGTTATTCCAGCACTCTTCAACGGAATAACAAGATTAATCCCTACAAGCAGCAACCTATCGATCAATTGCTTGTTAGAGGTGCTTTATGCTTTATTTTGAATAATAATAATAATGTTCAAGAGTGCATTTCGGGCAACTGCTTGTCAACAAATCAGCACCCGTTTCAGAACTAAATCATCAAATTATTACATTGGCATGTAATTGCATGAATGAATGCGGCTTGAAATTCTTTTGATCAGCCGCTTCTGTCGGCTAAATTTAGATTAATCTAGAGCTAATTAATGCTGAAAATTTGAAAATTTTTTGCATAACGTAAATAAGCAACAACTTCAACTGTTCAAAGAAAGCTTCTTTTACAAATGTTACATTTCAAGTTTAATGAAGTCGTAAATGATTATTGTTACTTTAGCGAGGTGAATGATTCTTCAAAAAAATCGTCAGTAACAACAATTCACTTTTCAAAAGTAGACAGACAAAAGATATTGAAGCATACAGATGGATTATAATTTGTTTGCATCTAAAAGCAACAAATTATTCAACACAAGTCGGTGAAGAAGCCACTGAAAAGTCATGAGATCATGTCGGTTTTCCTCATTTTAAAAGAGATGAGATTGATTTTGCAAAAATTAGATTTTCTTTTCTTGTACATCCTGTGAAATTAAATCAAAGTTAATTTTATGTCTCTTTCAAAATGTATTCGTGTGAAAGTGAACTTGGAAAATGGTTTTGATTGAATCCGTTTCCGGATCGGTTATCTTAGCCCACGTTAGTCGCTTCGATTTTGAACTTCTTCCATTTCTATTGGTCAAATTTACCGACCAGAGGAAAAGATCCAATTCTTAAGAGTGACATAAACACTGGCTGAACTATGATGAGTTTTTATTTTTTTTTTATTTTGACAACTTCAGAATGGTGTGCTGAATTTCAGTCGCGTGGTGCAATTTTCCTACTTGCTGTCCATTAGGCATCATTAGCATATGCTTTGCAATTCTCCAACCCCTGCTGATAATCATACACATCAATTTCTTGTTAGCTTCTGCTCATGCTGTCACTTAATCAGCGCTGTGAAATCTGTGAAAATATTCACCCGCAAATATTCACTTTTCTTCACAATTTTAGCATAACAATGGAAATGAGCTGCAAGTTTATCATTACGCTGCTTGCATCATTATTACACCGTCCTGCTATGTTGAAAATTTCTCTCCTGGTAAGAATCTTATTATATTTTGTTTTCTTATTAAGAATGATTATAATGTAAACAGAAATTTTTATTTTATCACTTGAATAAAATTTATATTATTTCATATTGAATCATGAAATTAAACTGAAATTTGGCATAAGCAGGTCGCATGTGTCAGAAAGAATTTGTAAATGTAAAAATCAAGAAGTAAGCTTTCAATACCAAACACGATGTATTATTGCTCGTATGGCTTTTACTGGTGATGAAAGTCTTAATTGTTTAATCTGAATTGTTAATTATAGTTAATAAAATCGATTTATCAATTCTGAGAACGTACACAAGTTAAAAATCTTTTATCGGTTAATCTGCAAATTTTGATTAAAATATTTTTTAAACTTGAAAAGCATGCATCTATTCGATACTGATTCAAATGTAACTGTCAAAAAAATTGCTGAAATTGATTTGCTTACGTGTACGTGATTTGGACTGAAATTTACTTTGCTCAATTAAAAACAACAAAATTGGAGTGCAGTTTTTAATTTTCGAAGTTACGTTTTTATTATTATGTCAGTGGCTATTATTATTCATAGTCAAATGAAAAAAAACTACTGTACAGTGTTAGTAGTGAAAAGTATTCAGAGGTATCTGAAAAAGACGTATGGCTTTTCTTGTAATAAGATAGCTTTAATCACAAAGCCCATTAGTAAGCTGTCCTTGACGGATTGTATTCCAATGCAACTCTCCAGAGAAAAGTAGCTATTTTAAGTGAAGAGGTAATTTACAGCCTTCTAATGGTAACTACGTAATTTAGCTTCCAGCAACTGAAAAAAAATCAAATTTGCCTTATGCATCTTTGTGGTTTTCAGTTGCTGCTCATTTCGCTTATTTCATGGGTGACTAGCTAGGGTTTCTTCATTTACAACTTTTTTTATTAAAAAGATCACATTTCATTTTATTCAGCTTATAGTAAAGCATTGATTATTTTAAGTTACAGCAGAGCAAAACGCAGTTTGGCATCGCAGTGGAGCAGTTGCAAGAATTTGTGCAGTGCAGTGCAATGCTTAATCTCTTGTATTATCTTTGTCGACAAATTTCATGTTTGATGAATAAAAATGAAATACTTATTTCGGATTAAATGTGATTTAAAAGTTTTTTTTAATTATCAATCTCCTACTTCACTTTTCAATCATGCCAATCAGACTTCTTATCTTACTTGTAACATCAAAGATTTCTTGAATACGCAACACTGAAGTCAGTGACGTCAATAGTATAGATGTCAATATAGATCACACGCCCAAGTTAACGTAAGAATAGTGAAGTATAAATAAAGATTCATTTTGTCAAGAAGAATTTTTACTTTGTAAATGATACTTTTGAAGTTGGAATTAAGTTAAAATTAGAAATATGCTTTTATTGGGTAATTAAAAGCCAGTAGTAAATGTTGCTAAAATTTTATTTAATGTTATTTTGTTAAACCATCAAAATTGACGGGTATTTATGAAACATTCCTTTTCTTTTTATTACTGTCACTATTTTTATTGCTAATCACACCATTAGCAAAATGTGTAAAGCTTAAATTTATGCCCATCTGCTTGTCATCTATGAGACGGACAGCTTAAAAATGAAAATAAAAAATCTAATTCGTTGGTGTACCTGATACTAATTTAATAATCTATCATAATTTGCTATTTTTCGGAGGCGCAACATTAAAAGAAATAAAATTTGCCTAAAGATTTCAAGGGAAAAAACTTTACAGATCTTAAAAATGAATTAAAAATTAAGATATATTTTTATTTTTATCAGCTTAAATTGAGAATTTAAAGTTTTTCTTCACAAATTATTTTGCTTTGGTGTTCATAATTTTTCCACTCATTGCAGCTTGATTTTGAAACAAAAATAATTTTAAGGAAAATGCAAACTCATGAAAAATCATTAACTTTATTTTGTGTATCTGAAAAAAACAAAAACAGTTAAAGTTTAGCATTTTCTTACACTTTGATTATTTTGATTCTAAACTTTTAAAATGCTATTTAACTTAAACATTGTTGCATTACGAAATTCTACTAAATCCGAAAAAGTAGACTTTAATGAAATGAAATCTTTTATAAATTGATAGCTTTTTCGATGCTATTCTAAACATTTATATACTATTCCATTGATTGCTTTTATTATTGGTCTGTTATTAATTATTTTATATATATTTTGTGGATTTATTATTGCATGAATTGAATGCATAAAACTGTCTCTTAAACTGAATGTTGTTTGCTGTGAATCAACAATGTTTTCTTTATTTTCGAAGTTCATAGTCTAATTTCAATCTATTAATCAAAGCAAGTAATGTAAATGTTTCCATTTTATTGCATGTTAATTGGATTTTTTTCTTCTATTAAAAAAGATTCTACGTTTTAAATGTACTGCTGTACGTTTGAAGCATGGTAAACATGTATAAATAGAAAATATTAATAATTTTTTTCTAATATTAAATCAAATGTAGAAAAAATTCAGATTCAATTTGCAAACCTTATTTAGGTAGGTTTTACAGTGAATTTAAATTTTCATATATCTTTTGTTCAGAAAATCAATTGTATTAGTAGCGCGTTAAGATTATATAATGGATAATGCGAATACAGAAAATAATAATGCGCATAACAATTTATATTTCATGTAACCTTAATCTGAAGAACATCAACGACTTTTTATTTCAGCTAAACGGAAATATTAAAATATAATTATTAAAAGAAGTATAACGAGCATCAAGAAGCATGATTTTTTTATGAAAGAAAACGTGTGAATTTTCAATAATAATAATAATAATAATAACGTTATTATTGTGAATTATTCAAAAATTAAAAAAAGAATTTTAAATCAAATAAACATATTACCAGGAGATTTTTAAAAAAATAATAAATTTAGTTTTTCAATGCGTACGGCAAGTTACCTTTACATTTTGAGCTGAATGATTAAAAATAAGAAGCAATAGAGCAATGGTAGTGACAGAATAAGAAATAAAAATGTTCTCAATAATGACAGTCGTTTAAATTGAATTACTTTGGTGTCATATGTGTTATTTACTGCAATTAATTTCATTTTCCGTCTGCTAAATTATCTAGGTGTACATTTGTATCTGTTTTATGGTTGGTTAATTTTCAATCATCATTTAATCAGATGGAAAACTTCCCTTTTTTATTTCATATTTAATTGAACATTATTTCTTATCAATCTCCTCTTTTTTTATCTGATACAAAAAGATTATTCTGCAGCACACTTTGTATTCAATATAGCCGTGATTAACTAACTTCGGCAGTTATTTTCTCTTCCCTGTAAATTCAATAAATTAATATAATATGCTGTTGTTTTAAAGTTTAATGTTAAGGCTTTACAATGTTACAAGTCGATAATCTTTTTAAAAATTTTCTTTATTTCTCATTTTCTTGCAGTTTTATCACCAATAAATAAAAAATATCTCATAAGATATTACTCAAGTTTAATAAAATTTTTTTGCTATTAATCACTTATTTATTAATATTAATAATATATCACAACATATAGCTGTGCATGCATAAATGAAAAGTTGTGCAATAGTTTTAAAAGGTAATTTTAAAATATATATTACACTGAAATGATTGATTTGAAATAATATGAAATACATGACGTTATTGAGATGAAATCTGTGCAGATGACAACTTTTTAATTAATGAAATTTATAATATTATTAAAATATTTAAATGTATAAGGCTGTAAAATTTCTAAGCCTATTTGTTCAATAATATAAGACAGTAAACTACAATAATATGTATATATACATATATTTCAAGAAAATAAGAATTTATTCAGATGTGCTTAAATATGTGCAAAGTAATGAATGGTAGATGGAAATGAAAATTTTTTAATTGTTAAACATTAAAAAATATAATAGATTTTAGAAAATGAAAATCTGAAAATCAAATTTCTTGATTTAAAATGAAGAATTTAAACAGTAATGTGATACAAGGAAACATTTCTTATATGATAATATTTTTAAAATTTAATTATTGCACTGTAAATTTTTTTTAAATTACAACTTGAAATTTAAAACATCAACAAGCATAAAAGCAATGGTTGCAATGCAATTAAAAAAATTCATTTATATCTGCATCAATTGAAAAATCATATTATTGTAATTAATTTGAATAAATTTACTTAAGTAGAAAAATTATTTTAGCAGAAAATCATTTTTTGCTTTCAAAAATATGAAATTCATTTGTTTGATGTAATTTTTTTCAAAAATGTGATATAGTGTTTTGAACATGCCTATAGCATATATTTTGAATCATTATATATAAAAATGACAGTATTTTGAATAATTTATTTTCAGTTGTATTCAAAATGCCATTTGCCATAAAATCATGAAATTTTAAATATATTTTTGAAAAATATTTCATTTCAAAAAAAAGGAAAAGAAAAAATCATAAGCAGATGAGCAACAAACAACAATGGAGCAGACAAGGAGATGCAATGAAATAGCATTGTTTAATGATGAATGGAAATTGTGCTTTTTAAGATTGATGGATTTGATTTGTGAAGTAATTCGCTTAATTTGTACTGCTGTCATGTTATGCATTTTTATAAACGTCGAATTAATGGCACTTAACAGTGGCAGAGCGATTGCACTAGTCAAAAGATGCGTCTCCTGTTTTCTAATTTTACCGGCATAAAAATGAATGAGAGTACTTAACGAATGTCTGCAGGTGATAATCGGCATATCTAAATTTCAAACGTGCGCTAATTCTCAGTGGGGCAGTGCGAGCGTTGTGCAGCTAAAAAAGATGAGCTTTTCAAGCGGATTGTCAGGAAGAAAGATTCACTAAATGGACACTTAAGTTTAAGATTGATTATTTTCATTCTGACGATCTAATTATGCACCAAGTTTCTGGGGAGTTGGCTATCTGTCGATCATTAAAAACTGATAAATTGTGTCCGGATGAAAAACGTCGATTAAACTTATTGGAATGTTGTTGTTCTGAAATTGTTTCTTGTTTTTAATCCAATTTTTTTACCAACAATGACAAATTATGATTTTAAGTTCCCCATCTCCCTCTCCTTCTCCCTCTAATATATATGTTGTTGTTGATTATTTGCTTACATTAAACCATTTACCAATAATATTTGTATAAAGAATTACTTGAATTGCAAATAATTTAAGCACACCTCATAATCTTCGGACAATTAATGCATATTCGAAATTTTGAAAATCATGCAGATTATAATGTACTTGTTTGTGTTTATTTAAATTTTGCATTTGAAAATTCCTATTAGAAAACAGTTCTATCAGAACACAATTATTTTCAGTTTTGCTTTCAGTCCAAATTTTGTGCAATTTTGCAATCTGTTTTCTGATGGAAACTGAAGTCGACCCTTTGGTCAACTTGAGTTCAATGCTCGTTTGGATATCATTTCAAAGATTGATTTTTCGAAATACTTTTGCTCACCAAAATCGCGCATCAATCTATCAATTCGATTTTATTTACGTAATTATTGAATTAGATTAGTCAACCTTTGGAAAGTGAAATACTGCGATATGTGTTTTAATATTATTCATATTGACTAACAAACTAACCCAAAGTATATATATCCATCTATTTTGTATGCGTGTGTGTGTGTGATCACATAGCTCACAAATTGAGTTCTGTATTAAATGTTGAATTGTAAAAAAAACAGTACAAACAACAGCATGCGAAAAGCATTTATTAATTATTAAGCAATTTTATTTCTGAAATGCAATACGCATTTGAATATATCCGCCTTGTTTCGAGAAATGAAGGTTGCAATCGATTGCAGAAAAATATATAATGAAAAATAATGAATAGTATGAATCCGTGAAAAGATTCGTCCAAATCAGTAATCGTTAGCAAGTTTTTATTGGTTGTTTTGTTTCTTGGTTGAGTATATTTTTCAACGTTGAACGCCATTGTCGAGCTTTTAATCATTTTACAAATTTTTTCCACTTTTAAGTACATTTCCATTTTGCAATTGCCTTCATCTTCCCTGAATCATGGCTTTCACTTCTCATGACTAAGGTAACTCATTTGAAAAGAATTTATGCAGTTGTCTATTTAAAAAAGTATATATAAATACAAATTGTATATTTATTTATCACGATATGAAGCATAGCCGTACTAACTGCTTTTCTTTGTACTGAAAAATGACAAACATTAAAATCTCACTATGAAGCTTGATTAAATTCTGAAACAAGTGATATTCATTGATTGTTTTATTTTATAATATTTAACAAAAAAATTCTGTTGTTTTTGAATCAGTTTTGTTTCACTTTGTTTATCTTTTTTTACTTTTTTGTTTTCTGTTCTTTGCATTTTGTTTGCAATGCAAATTTCTTTATTTATCAAGCAGTTTTAAAGGCACATTAAAAGTTCAGTAGTTTAAACACGTTGATAGTCGTTATGATGAAAATTTTAGCATTGCTGTTCTATAAATATAAGAAAAAGCACCTGATTTCAAATTACTCTAAGGAAAAAAATCAAGCAAAAAATATTGAAATGATATCCTTAGAAAACTTCACTTGGGCATGTGTTACTTTTATTCATTTCTGCATCGACTTTTTTTGTTACTCCAAACATATGTATATATTTTTTTTTGCTTCAACTATACACATTACTAAAATAGCAATGTGTAAGCAAATAAAAGAAATTTATGTCACTGTTTATGAAAAGTAATTTAATTTGGCATGTTAAATTGCAACTGATATTTTTATTACTTAAATATAATTCGGGCAGTAAACAGTTGAAAAAAATTCACTTTTTTGTTTGATTTTTTGAAGCATTATTTAATATCATATAATTATTTGTCATATGTGCTTAAAATGAAGAAATGAATTCATGGGGTCATGCATAGAGCACTTGCATTATATATATATATAGTGCACGTTATTTCAATTAGTTTTGCTCTTACAAATTTTTGAAATACATGTACGTAAAACCGTAGAACACAATATATAAAAATGGAAACTTTTGAAGGTCATTTTACAGATATCACAGGAGCTTCAACTCCTTAACATATAAATTTTATAATATCAAAAAAGTGCTCTTCAAATTATGCATGATTATCTTTATTCTATTTGTATTTCAAATTATCATTAAAAACACTCAATTCAATTTTATAATAGAAAATATTTAAAAATTTACAGGTGCAGTCCAATGAATGTTTCATTTCAAATTCCTTGTTTCTCGATTTGAAAAGCATTGTACATTACCTTTTGCAGTATGAACTATGAAAGAAAAATGCTTTCCAATAAGTGCCATTTTACTTCTTATTTTTAAATTCAGCATGCTACAATTTAATGATATTTTGTTATGCATTTACATTTGTTATGATGTTGCATAATATTAATAATATTAAAACTGAAGCTCGAACTTTATTTAATTTAATCCTGTTTTTAATCTGCATTATTTTATATTTGTTTAATTTTGAAACTGTAAAAGCGATGATTTATATTTTAAATAAGCTAAAAGATACTACTCTAACTGTGAATAATAAAATTAAAATTGAGTGATCATTTGGAAAAAGTAGCAGTAGCCTAAACTCTCACCCCACAGTATTCACAATTTGCAATTAACAAATGGCATTATTCAAAGCAGGAAGTCATTTTTTTAATATCAAAAAAATAACTGATAATACCAAGAACAAAAATGTTTTCATAGGTTTTTTTGGTGTCATTCTGGACAGTTTCATCAGATTTTGATTTATTTTACTCTCGAGAAATGGTGCTCGAGAAGTTAGCGCACTTCAATTTATTGATTATCAACTGTATGTAAATGGCTCAAAAAATCGAAAATCGCAGTATCATGGAAATCAAAATCAAATGAATAATTTGCTCCACAAAAAGTAATAGGAGAAAACACAATACAGCTATCAAGCATATTTATGTGGTTCTCACTTTTGATGCATATTGTTTTCAATTTTCGGCAATAAATTGAATAATATACTGATAGATAAATATCCGATTAATAATAATTATAATGAATAAATAAAAAAAATTGTCAATTTATATACACTGTAACATTCATACATCTAGTGCAGCATTTCTTAATGCGACACAACAGCTGCTATCTATCCCACTTTGTTGGAATTTGAAATTTTAAAATAAAATGTTTACATATTCTTCACCACATAATTAATTTATAATAAATCCGGCTAAGTATTCCATATCTTGCATCCTAGCCTGCTCGTTGCAATGTTAATCTACTGTTATTTCAGTTTTCATTTAAATAAATGCAAATTTAGCAAATTTTTTGCGTCTTGCACATGCATGTACACATACAAAAAATAAGAATATAAAAAATCATACATTAATTCATACGCTATTATTTTATTATGCAATTTTTTGATGATGGCAAGGGCAGAAAATAACTTTGTAGAACAGTTTTTGTTTTGCATTGCTACTTGTATTTTCAGTTTGACGACTGACGTTTTCTTAAATTGTAATGAAAAACATTAATTAATCACTTAACATCTGTTACAAGTTATAATTTAAATTTAATTATTGATTCTAATTATACTACTGATATTAAAATTTTCAGTAAAATTCAACTTCTCTAGTTGCTTGGTTTTTCCAATAAATAGGGAAATGGATATATAAGGATTTTTACTAGTCTGAGTTTAAAAAATAAAGTTATATAATGTGAATTTTATTGACAGCTAGGCTTTGCTTGTAAGGAGAAAGCTGTATATAAAATAACATAAACTGTTTCTTTAATAAGCGTTAAAAGGGTTATAACGTCAATAAGTGTTCAAAAATCTATTGAAACAGGAAGCTCTTCTTCAAAATTTGATGCGTAACCTTTCTACTTTTGTTTGTTATAAAATAAAAAAATATAAAAAATAAGCGTTCAGTTGAAATTAGTTCATGCAAAAGCTTTATTTGCATATCACACATTCAAAGACCTCAAAATTGCAAAAGTAGCTGCTTGTTCATCGATGAAAAGAAGCCACCGCCTGCTTTCTGCAATCATGTGTCTTTCCGCAGATGCGGGTTCAGCAGTGCACAAATAATAAATAACACCGTTCACTTTTCTCTTCACAGCTGCATAATGAAGTTCTGCAGATTAATTTGCTGTTGTTGATTTTGCTGGAGAAATGAATTAAATCATTAAATCAGACGAATTTTAATTATTGACACATTAATGCAGTTCCTTCTTAGGCAGAAGCCTTATGTACATTATATATGCTTGTTGTAATCACATTTGATAATAATTATGTGACAATCATTCTTCCAATGTATTCTTTTTGTCCATTTTCCAGTAATCATATTTCAGTAAGGTGAATAAAATTTTTCATTAATTTTTGTAACAGTTTTTTAAAATCTTTCTCAAAACAAGCATACAAACTGTATTCATTCTTTGTCAGCATCCCTCAATAGATCAGACTAAATGAAATCATTGGTTAATGGTTGGTTAACAACACAACTATTATAAAACATTATATGCATGTTGTTGTTCAAAATAAAATTCTTGGTAATAATTTATATCTTCATTTTACTATTTGTTTAAAAAACGGGCTTATTACTGCTATTAAATAATTTCGCCATAAAATACAAAACAGAATCTTCTCTACTCTTTAACATTCTTGCTACACATACATTTTTGAAATCCATTTCAAATTGTATCAAATTTAAGTATGCAGCAATACTTTTAGTTGGGTAAGCTACAATAAAATGATAACTTGAATAACCGTGCTTCAGAGGTGACTATTTTAATAATAAACATGATTATATTCCATGATTTGTTGTGTTTAACCCTTTCAGGCCCACCGTATCAATTTTGATACATAATGTTTTATGCCCCATAGCTATTTACTGAAATGTTTTTGTTAGCCATGCTTGTGTTTATGTATTTTTGACATTTGTCTTAACAATATTTTATTGCCATTTTTTTTCTCATCTTAGTAGATTTTTTATAATGCGCCCTACTGTACAGGTAGGTGAGACGAAAAAACATGAATTTGCATTTTGATGTATAAATTGAGAACTGAGCAGAATTTAAGGATAATAATTTTTTTACTAGTAGATGCTGATGTGAAAATGATGTTAAAATTAACTGCAGCCTCTAAAGTTTTTGGGGTGCTGAGTAGAGTTCCTTAGAATACCTGTATCAATTTTGATACACTGGGCTTTAACGGAAACTGCGCATCATGTTTACTACCCTCAGCGTACTCAGATTCGCTTGCCCAACCCCGTATTACTTTTCTGAGAAAAATCATTTAGGATGTCTAATGAATTATTGTCAGATGCAATCAATGACATTTCTAAAAGTTTTGCACCATCGCTCATATTTATTACTGAGATCGCGTCCTCACTACACGTCTAGTAGTTGCTGTAATTTGGTAGTTGCTGCCCCATGCACCTGTCAATAATTAAACGTTGGAATCCCAAACATTTAAAAAAATTACAACATGAATATGGGTGGTATAGACCTGAACAACATGCTTGCTGCTCTATACCGCATCGAACACAAAAGTCGAAAATGGACCCGTCGCATTTTCTTTTGGATCATCAGCACTGCCATGACAAATGCATGGCAACTGTATAAGAGGGACAGAAAAGAGATGCCTGGACCATGCACAGGCACACTGGACCTACTAAGCTTCACTTGCCAAGTTAGTCAATCCTTGTGTCTTGTGAACAAGCCTATTGCAACTTCTAGAAGCCATTCTCGTGCGCCTTCTCCAACGCCAGCCCTGACGTCAAGACGATTGGGAAGACGACCAACTGACGTCTCAAGAGAAGTAGCAAAGGACCAAACTAGCCATTGGCCAGAAATCACTCAAACGCGAAGAAGATGCAGACTGTGTTCTAAATTAGCGACGTGTCTGTGCAAAAAATGCAGTATTTACCTATGCCTAAGTAGCAACAGAAACTGCTTTACAGAATTTCATAACTGAATTAATATTTGCCTGCCAATTACTGCATGATTGCGTACATAAGAACAATAAGCGTATGCACAATTAGTTATAGAAACGTGTACTCCTTTGAGGCCCAGTGTATCAATTTTGATACAGCTCTAAAAATGGCAATAATATTATTCAAACAATAAATCCTATTAGAATTTTCATAAACACACCATAACATGTTTAAAACGCATATTAAAAAAAATTTTGCTTCACAGAAAAAATTGCTGGTCTGAAAGGGTTAAAAATCTTCTGGAGCATGTTTGAATTATATTTCATAAACTGTCTTAAAGCAAAATTAATTAATAACCTAAAATTGCTTGAATTAAATGACAACCATTCGTATCTCAAATTAAATACTGCTTTGATTTATACATCATGCTTTGCCTGATGTGTCTCTTTATAATGATGGATCATTAGCATGTTTGTTGTTTTGATATTTTTTACTTTGCATCACAACATAATTTATATAGCTATCAGCTTTCTGAATTTCTCATTTTTGCAAATTTTTATCCATCATTAATACATTCAATTTGTAAGCATGTCTAACGCTGACTAATGATAAGCAAATATTACAAATATAATTCAAATTCGGATTGTATTCATGTAACACGAATTATTATTTAAATTGTTAACTACTTGTCACAGTTTGTGATATAGAAAAACAAAATGACGTAATATTCGAAACAGTTTTACATTTATTGCTATTTTACTTTTCTTGATTTGTATCGTCATATATGTTTTTATAAATAGTTTTTTAACGTAAAAGTAAAATAGTGAAATTTTAAATGCACAACATGTTACAGTTGTTTAGTGCAAAATGTTTAATGACATTTTGTTGAAGTGTTTCACTATTTTCACCGATACTGAAATAAATCAAGCTGATCATGTTGTAATCAATGCAATTCTTTGCTTTAAATCATTTTAGCAATATATATGTAAATTCAAATTTTGCCTTTGATAAAAATCAACCAACTGTTCAATAAATGATAATGCTACTTTTAATCTCCATCTCATATCAATAATCACATTTATAAATAAATTAATATTCCTTCCCTTAAATGTATCATTAAGTTTCCATAAAGCTCAAAATGAAACAATGTAGAGAAAGCAAATGTGATAACTAGTTAAATTTATCACAGACTTTATCAGTTTAAGATTGAATTCATCGGTTTCATTTTTGATCGTAAATCATGAAAAGCACAGCTTGCGTTTGTTTGGGAATAAACATTTTAACTTTACTAAAATTGCTATGAACGTTGAAACTTCATCACCATTCTTACAACCAAATATTGAACTGCTTGCTTCAGGTTTTAGATCATTTTTATTTGTAAAAAATGTTGAGCTTATTGCTTTGATTTTTTTAAAATTGACTATTATCAGTTAAGTATAAGTTTGCATTTCTGGAAACATTGTATTAATTGCATCTATTAAGCTAGATCATGTGTATACTTCAACAAAATTGTGTGTCTGTACAAAATTCATATTTCAATATTTCAGCAATAATTTGGCTGTTACATAAGCTTACCAATATAACAAATAATAGTAATCTGTAAATTGATGAGATAATTTAATGAATGACCGACCATCTGCGACGAACTAAGCATTTATATTTTATAAATAATGTCACAAATATCAGTTGTTATGATTTTATAAGAAATCTCACAATTAAATTCATATAATGGGAAAGCTATGCAATAATACATCTAACAGTTTTCAAACTATTATTATATGAATGTAAATACTATACTACAACAACATAGTATGCTGTAAAAAAGAAATTTTATAGTCATTTCTCATTACTATCATTACTTGTTTATTGCTTACATTCAAAATCAAAATATGACACTTAACCTTTCATGGATCATTTTTATTGAATTTCAATTTATCTGTAAAACTGATAGAATAATGTTACAATGAATATGCTCTTATATCTTTTATTTAGTTTTTCTGATCAACATTACAAATTTGCACTGCAACAATGGATAATATGACTAAAGAAAGTGAAGCTGATTTAAAATCAGACACTTTTGGTGACAGTCTGGTTGTAACTATTTGGGCCATAGCCAGTGTATATGGAATAGTAACAAATTTAATGGTACTGTTAGCCATCACTCGTCATCGTGCAATACGTCACAGCGCTTCCTATTGGATAATGGCAAGCCTGGCTGTTTGTGATATTGTCATGCTTTTTGTGTGCCTTCTGCATGTTATTCCGGCAACACTATGGCATCAGAAATTTATGGAAATTGCAAATTTCCGCAATATCATAGGAATGTTCATTTATAATGTTTTCTGGTATTCAGGGGTTGTTCAGTTGGCTGCCATGGCAATTAATAGATTTGTTAGCATTATTTATCCAATGACATACAAAAGAGTTTTTTCTAAACAAAATACTGTGCTGGTATTGGCATTCTGCTATTTACTCGGTCTTGGTGTTTCCATTCCAGCTTTGTTGCCTTGTTGTTACACAATTTATCATCATTATTTATATGTAACTATGTATGTGACAGAAGATACAATGTACTTTCTTGTGGATGTTTTGGTTAATAGTTTAAGCTTGCTCACCATGAGCATCTGCTATGGTGCTATTTTGATCAAAGTGCGACGAAGTCATCAAACCACTCGTCAGTACATGACAGCCACACCTCGTCGAATTCAGCCAAGTAACAGAGAAATGAGGCTTTTTGTCCAATTTTTTTTCGTATCTCTGGTTTTCTTGATTACTTTTGTAACTTGGCAGTGGCTACCTCGTATCTCTGTGTCAAAGTGGATCTACTTTGTTTGCACTAGTTTGTTCTTTCTTAATAACTGCATGAATCCAACTGTTTACATAATTTTTAATAGCCTTCTGCGAAAAGAAATGTTAAAAATGATTTGCTGGTGGCAAAAAGTTACCATTATGGGTAAAAACATAAATACTCAACCAATGGTTAGTTCTGATGAAATGGAAGCGTCAAAAGCAATCACAAGCTAACGATTTTTTTGCAGTCATTTAGAGCATATAGACTGCTAGCAGATAGACGTCCTATATTGGGAAATCAACATTATTCATCACTGCATTTCATATCATTGCCATGTTATGAAAATGAAACAAACGACTTAGATATGTTCATTAGTTATTCAGTAAACAAATTCATCACGCAAGTCTGTATTTAGCGCTTCCATTTTGCATTATCATAAATTTCACTTATAAATACAATAATTTAATCAAAAGCTTTTGCTTTGTCTTGAATGAATTGCTTAGTTTGTTATTAATTATTATTTCTGCACTCATAATAAAATTAAGACTGTGAATATGTGGTAAAAGTTTTCTTTCAAATATCATATATTTGATCTTGTATATGTTATTTATTTGTTAAATGCATGCTAAAACATGCAAGGGAAATTTCAAATGCTGAACTGAACTGCAATTCAAAAATCAGTGGAAAAATAACTAAAAGAAACAATTAAATGTACTACTTGAAAATTTTCTGTTCAAAAATATCAATTCCCTTGCGTATTAAATATCATATGCATATAACAGAAGTGAGACACAGAAAACTTTTCCACTCCCTAAAAAATAACAAACTGAATTTCGATATGTTCGAAAAATGAACTTTAATAATGACTGGACTGCTATTATTTAAATAATTGTAATGTTTTATCAATAATTCGTGATATTCATGATGAGGATTTATTGAAACAATTTATGCAGTGTTGCATTCAGTGATTTATAAAAGAAGTTTATTTTGCATTATTATGCATAAAATATTTGTAAATTATGATCATGACTTACGTTACATATATGAAGTGAATATTATAGCAATGATTAATAAAATACTTAGCATTAGATTGCAAATTATGAAAAAACAATTTGCATTAATAATTCAGTTTTATTTGCATTTACAAGAAAATAGATTTGCCACAGCATTTCGTATTTCTTCATTAAAAAATGTATAAATTAAAGGATTTAAAGCTGAATTAGCATATCCTAACCAAGTACAAAATGTTTCAAAGGTTTCATTGGTTTCAAACTTAAATCCTTTTAAAGTGTAAATTACAAAAAATGGCAACCAGCAAATTATGAAACATCCCGTAACAATGCCCAAAATTTTAGTATGTCTTCTTTGACGTAAAAGTGCCTGCTTGTATCGGTAGGACTTTTTTGATGATTGCAAACTGGTGTTCTTGTTATCACGAAGTGAAGATTTCAAATAAGTTGAACCGATATAAGAAACTCCTTGATCATCACTAAATCTTTGCAACGTACAGTTAGAGGCACTCTTATGAGGTACAGAATGTACTTCAGTTGCAGTACATGCTTTTGATTTATCAACATCCGAATTTACCTTCGCAGTATCTAGTGGAAAAACAGAGTTGTTTCGAAATTTGGTAGTTAGACTGTTTTCCGCCATTACAGTCAAATGTTTGCGACGTTCTTGACGCTGCAGCAGATGAATAATTGCTTTATATATTTTAAAATAACAAAAGATTATTATGCTGAGAGGAATGTAAAATGATGTAGTAGCAGAGAAAAGGACATAACTCATATTATCAATTAAATGGCACTGCACAGTATTGGTATTAACATCCAACACTATTCGACCTTGATATTCTCCTCCTGATAGGCCAAATAGAGGAGCTATTGAAACTAATGAAGCAAACGCCCATACTATAGAAATCAAAACAGCTGCCACTCGAGGTGAACGATGTTTTATGTAACGAACAGGCATAATGATAGATGCGTAACGATCGACTGCAACCGTGCATAAATTCCATATTGAAGAAGAGCACAGCAGAACATCTGATGAGATCCACAATGTGCAACCAATATTTCCAAAAGGCCAGTATTCTAAAATAGCATACGTTGCACTAATGGGCAGTACAATTGATCCTAAAAGAAAGTCGCTGGCTACCAAACTGCAAATTAGCAAATTAGACATTGTGCGTAACCGATGGGAATATAAAATAGATAGCAATATGATGAAATTGGACCCAGCTGTCCAAAGAAAAAGTGGCACAAGTAATCCAGCTTTCACTGCAAGATTTACAACAGATATGGAAGTACCATTTGAAGCATTTACTTCGTTCATGATTTTAAGCAGTGTTTTCTTGCAGCTCCTTAAAAAAACAATGCGAAAGAACTAAAATAGCATTAAATGAACCAAAAAATGAAGCAATAAGATTTAAAAATCAAAGCAATTAAAGCGTTTTAAAAAGTAATAAAGTATAAAGTACAGTATAAAATGAACTGCAAGCAAACAGAATGATCATATATAAATGTAAGTGAAAGTAAGTTTGCATAAGTCCATCACTGACATTTTATTTTCAAATTATAATTAATTATAATAAGTAACAATAATTAATATTAATAGGTTAATTTATGTGGTAGTTAATTCCATTATTTATTTAGTATAAAGTTCATTTTTCGGCATTAAAAAATTACTTGCAAGCAGTTTCATGCAGTTCATATTGAATGCATGATCAAAGTACTGCTATACGTTTTTTATATTCATTTAGATGCTTTGATGCGCTTCATCTGTCATAAAACATGCTTACTTTATGCATGTTAATTAATATGCAATTATTTGAATGTTATGCTTATCAGTAAATTCGATTATATTAATATTAACTGTTATTTTTAAATTAAAATCAATGTACAGACAATTTGTGCTGGGCGCAGGTCAAAATGCGCAAAAAATTTCTTTTCGGACAACGCTCATTGCATGAATTCACCAATAGAATGTATGTCTTTATAGAATGTATATCAAAATTATTAATAAATTACACTAAATTGTGCATGCTATTAAATACATCATGTCATAATTTTATACTTATTTAGTTGCTTTGAGAACTGCCTATCAAGGGATGAAATATTCGGATGCTTAATAACAAAAACAAAGCTATTCCGTTATTAAAATGCATCATTGTTTCAGTTCATTGGTTCCGGCGCTTATCAGTTTTTAATTTTAAATTACATGTCTCCATTTAAGTTGCTTTTTCAATAAAAGTTTTATCAGTAAGTATGATAGTCATAAAATAAAAATGCAAAAAGTTTTTTTATTGCTTTTCTTAATATAAATATTGTGCATAAGCTTTATATACACATATAAGAAAAAATATATAAGCTTTAAAACGAACTTTTAAATAGAAGAAGAAATAGCAGTATGAAGCATTTTGCTGATGAGAAATGTTATTGAAAATTGGTCTGCTTTTTCACGAAAAGATATCAATATTGATATTACCTTTTAGTGATTTTCAATACATGAATGTTGATCGATGAAATATGATTGGTACATTTTGATAAAAAATGTTCTGTTTATCATAGCTTGATTATCATGAAATTTAAACTGTTAATAGATTGTATTTTATAAACTGAATATAAATATCTGATATAAATTCATAGATTTGATGTATTTTCTGATAAATGAATTTAATAAATTATTTAAGAAGATGCCACATCTGATATTTTATGCCATGTAAATTGAATTAAAGGATATTTAAACTTTTCAGCTAATATAAAACAAATGTAGCGTGAAAATTTATTATTTTCCCATTCTTATTTGTAAACATTTGTCTGTTTCATTTTCATATTAGATAATTTTTTAATAAAAATGTTTCAATATTCAAATCTGAATTCGTTTAAATCTCAAATGCATGCAATTTAAATTTATCTTTAATTTGCATTTATTGAATGTATTTGTATATATATGTACAGCGAGGCAGCAGAATTTGTAACAATTTAAGACAAAAAAATTTATAAAATATTTATATTGCAAGCAAAAATAAGAAAAAACCATTTAGTTCGACAAAGTAGAGAAAATTCCTTTTCATAAGAGCTTGGAAAGTAATTAGGGCTGTCTAAAGAGCTGATCATGCAAATGAAATTTTTCAGCGTCATTTTATTATTGAAAATCAACTGTCAAAAAGCCAAAAATAAATAAATCGGCAATGCTTACTTTATATGGACAATTGCATTATTATCAATTTGTATGAAAAAAAATACACTAACGTAAAGGATTGTGTATTCTACGTATCATCACATCATATGTTGCTCATGCATAAAATTATTAAGCTTGGAACACAGTCCTATTTACGCAATATAAGTAATGTCAATTAAATATTGCAGTCATTACTCAAAGGCATACAACATATGCGCAGCCGTATTTAAAAATACGATATTACTATTATTAAATACACAAAACATTCTTACTTATAAATATGAACTGCACCGCCTCATTTCTAAATGCTTCAGCAAAATCTGCTTTGTTTTGATAAAACGCTTTCTGAAACCGCCTATGCTAAAATAATAAACTTAAATAAATTTAATTTCAAAATAAAGTGAGAAAATCAATTTTTTAGTAAAAGTTATCCACCACGCTTTGCAAATAGCGGGTTAAAATTATTTATATCAATGTTTTAATAAAAGTGAATGATGTTTCCTTAGAAACCGGAACAAATTCTAAATGCGATTAGATTGACAATCAAAATGTTTCAGTTGTTCGTTCACTGATTTTGACTGTTGAAGAATGCATTTTTGTATCCTTAAAATTTTAATACACATAAACAAAAAATTTACAAAAAATATTTATTTTTACTTGACAGTAATGAAATTTTCAATATATTTTCACTGTCACATGTTCAGATAAATATATCTTTATTCCAGATATCCATGGGAAGTTGTTAAATAGAGAATTTTTTATCCTTCAAATGACAAAATATACGACTGTCTTTATTTTTGGCTTTTTACTGTAACTTATTTTACATAGATCTACTAGAAATATCTATTTTCTACTTTATCTATTTATGCTGTCGCATTTATTCACTTATTATTTAAATTTATGTTCAATATTATTTTTTCAAAGTGTCTAGAAAAGCATGATAAAAACTAATTTTTATTTTCATTTATCTGAAACTTTCAAATGCCCTGACACCTGATAAACGCCTTATTATTATCACTTTTATAATATTTTTATCATGTAATTGAGAAAAAAAATTTTCTATGAGTTTAAAAGTGGACAACAGTTTTGTATAGCAATGTAACATAAAATACATATTTCTTAGAACTGAACGGACTTGAATGAATGGCATCATTACAGTTTGCATTGCTAATTTGTTAATGCTAAATAATACAAATAAATAAAAAAATATAAGTGAATTATTGATTGTTATCTTTGATTATTCAACGCAAACTTAAGTGATACTAAATAGTAATAGAATAGCAAGTAATAATAGAATAGCAATATTTCAATTTAAAAAAGCAATTATCATATCCTCTATTTGGTGTGGCGGCAAGCTAATCTCAAAAAGTTCAAGAAAATCTTTTGAATTAGTTGCATATAAGAATGCTTTTCAGAATGATATGCATAAGCAAGCCATTAAACATAAATATTCAAATTTAAAGCATTTAAGATTTGAATTTGAAAATCTTTATTGGAAAAATTTCAGTTCATTTGACTATAAGCATGGTTGTCAGTGTTCAATTTTTCACTGATGTTTAATGTTTATTATATGGTAAATGAAATAAAAAATTAAAAAATATATTGACAAACATGCAATAATTATATTACTAACAGAAGTGTTATTGCTGCTTTGCTTCACATTGATTACACATGTTTATAATAATTTTCATTTTATTTGTAAACTCAATTTTATTTACGATCATTTTAATCAAAACCAATTTATTTACTGCATCACATTTAATCTGAATGATTTAAAAATTTAATAATGTGATTTAAGATAAACCGGCTTAATAAAAAAAGAAATATCCAGTGTATGAAATTGTGAATGAAGACTCAAGGAACTAATTAAATATAAAATAAGTTTGATCAAATGGAAGAGAAGTTTAAACAAACATTGAACGCGAAACTTGATTATTATGTGCTGCCTATCTAATTAAAAACAAGAAAGAATGTTTTTACGTCATATCTAAGCTAATAAGTTGTTTTAAGTTGAATAAAAAATCATTCACCGGATAGTTTTCCATATAATGGAGCTCCAATAATCTGAACACATTATGGTTGGCTGATCAGAATGCATTGTTTATGAACATTAAACTCAGACTTCAGATTTGATCAAGATTGTGTTTTACTTAATTAATACAACGTCGCTTGTTCAGCCAATGGATCAAACTGCTATTTAAAGTTTTAAAAAAGCGGTATAAAAAAGAACTCTTGCGAAAAACTGTCCTTTCAGAAGCTGACGCAGACTATAGGGTGTCGCAACTTAAGAACATAAATTTGGAAGATTGTTGCTATATGATTGCACCAGCGTTGAACTCGATTTTAGGATCTACTTTTCGCGTATCATGGAAAAAAATTCTTGGTTACAATGAAGAATGTGTAAACCAGCGTTTCTTAAACGGGGTTTTGCGAAATATTGCCACAAGTACAAATTGTCTGAGGATAAGTCCAGGCACTTTGCACACTACCAACGATGTGACACTCAGGATCAAAGAATCTACTTATAATTTTTTCCTTTGTAAGAAAGTTTGGTGGGAACTACTGCTTCTCGAATTTACTGAGTTCCATTCATTTTTACAGTAGCTTTCAATTTTTATTCAAAATTCACTTGAAAAATTTGACTTTAACAAAAGATTAACTATAGAACTTTGACAGCTGCAGTATGATTGTCGTACTCTTAAGATGAGATTTACTGATTTCTCTGTCGACAGTTCCTGAATTTCTGTGAAACAGAAGTATCCTGCAATTCATAAGAAAGCAATTAATATATTGCTACAGTTTTTCACTTTCTACATGTGTGAGCAACAATTTTTACATTAGCAAGTATCAGAAACAAAGACGGAAATCACCCATTGTCGGTTGAAAATGAAATGTGAATTTGTTTATCGAAAATTCAGCTGAGAAGAAATAAAGCATTTGTGTTCAAAAATACGAGAGAAACAACCACAGTAGAGATCAAGTAATTTTATACAAATCAGTTTCGAAAACAACATCCAGTTGACCCATATATTTATTCATATGACACAATGCTTTGCCCTATAAACGCTACCAATAAACAATGAGCAATTCTAGTAGCTATTATCTGCCATTCGTTGCCATCTTACTGTAGTAATCATTATTTATTTCAGCTCAACCAGCTTATTAGAACATATATTATGTATGCCTTATGAGCTTTAAGTTATTAAAAAAGAAAACAGCATTTTAAAAATTATACAGGAGTTCTGCAAGACAAAAAAGTTACATTTAGGGTTCTGAGAAAATAAAACTGTTGAGAAACGCTGGTGTAAACCAATCAACTGATAGTGATGATGACTGTAGAGCAGTAATAGAAATATTCAAAAATTCTGAGTTATCCCCGGATGAAGTTGAACAGTTGCTAACCAATGATTGTTTTTGGAATATTAAGTGGCAATGAAATATTTGAAACAGCGGAAAAAGATGAAAATAAAGAGGTCGATGTGTCTGATGAACCAAATAAAGGGCTGTGCCATTCAAAAACCCATTCTGGCCTCAAAGTCAGCTTAAAGTAAATGGAGCATCAGAAAAAATTCAGTGCTACTCAGTTGGTGCTAATAACACATATTCTTGATGCCGCTACAGATGAGAAGCTCTCTTCGTTCAAACCAAAAGTTATAGAATGTGACACAAACCAAACCAGGTGCTTTTTGAATGTAACGCTGAAAATTATATCGACCACGTTAATAAATGCTGCATGTAATTTTGGTAAACACTTAATAAACAAAATGTCTACTAAACAGCAGCTTATTTTGCATGCCATCTATGAAACTTCAACTGTAAAGATTTCAGATTTTAAGTATTAAAATACGATTATCCAAACATTCTTAAAAAAACACATTTAGATAATCAAAACCTTTTGGGTTTTAAAGGGAATCATTACTGATCCCCAACACAAAAATTTGACTCATCCATTTAGAAGGGTATCCGAACTACTTCAATGTAGTTCATCCACCCAAGCAACACTAAGTGAACTACTGATATATAGGTCAGTCACTCAAAGAAGAATGACTGAACTATTAAGACATAGTTCACTTAGACAAGGAAATGGAAGAGCCGATTCTTTATAATAATGCCAAACTACTTAATTGGTAGTAGTTATCCATACTACATCACTGTTCTGCAACGTTAATAATATCTTATTGTTGGGTTTTGATATATATATTTTTTTGTTACCTGAACACTTGATTACAAATCCTGAAAAAAAACAAACATTACACAAATTGCTTTTTAATCAAATAATTTTTCCTTTCATTTAATATTTAATTTTTGTATTTTTCAAGTTTCACTGCCTTTTAATATGATTCACAAAAACCTAATTACATTTTTTACATTAATTAATACGGAAGGAAGTTCAGAGGAGTCTCACATCAGGCTGCAAACTCACACGTAAAGAGTGTAAAAGAAATGCTAAAAGAAGAAACTGATCAGGCATTAAAATCACGAAATCAACACAAATTTTACTAGACAAGAGTACAGTGGAACTCCAGTTATCTGAACGCTGATTATATGAACACATTTTGGCAGACTGGTTGGAATATCTGGTGTTAGATTTTAGGAACGTAACTTTGAAAAATAGCTGATACATGATTGCGGAATCTTGGTACTCAATTTCAGGATCTACTTTACGCGTATCATGCAATGAACTCCTTGGTTACAATGAAAAATGTGTAAACCCATCAACAGACAGTGCTGTTAACTACATAGCCGAAACAGAAAAGTTCAGAAATTTTAAGTTATCACGGGACAAAGTCAAACAGTTGCTAACCATTAATGATGCCCCATTATTTGGAACGTTAAGTGACAATGAAATATTTGAAGCAGTGGAAAAAGCATAAAAATAATAAGGTCGATGTGTCTGGTGAACCAAATGAAGGGTCGAGCCATTTAAAAGCTTATTCTTGCCTCAAAGTCAGCCTAAAGTAAATAGAGCATCAGAAAGAATTCAGTGCTACTCAGCTGATGGTAATGGCTCATATTCTCGATGCCGCTACACATAAAAAGCCATCTTCGTTCAAACAGAAACTTATTACAGATTATAAGAAATATGACACAAAGTAAACCTGATGCTTTTTGAATGTATTGCTTAAGATTGTAATCGACCGTATTAATAAACGCTGCAAGCAATTTAAGCAACTAAAGGGCAAATAACGTCGCATAATAAATGGAATGTCTGCTATTCCGCGTCGTATTATAGATGACAGCTGTAAACTCTTCAATTATGTATGTACATTTTAAAAATTAATTGAAAACGTCCGACTGTCTGAAAATTCAGTTATCTGAACGACTTGTAAAAAACGGCATGCTCAGATGACGAGTGCACTAAATTTACAAGTATAATAGAACTGGTAAATTTTTAGCATTGTAATTCACTTACTGTAACGTGCATTTCGTAATTTTATATTTTATACAGCTATCCTTTTTATAATAGTTTACAAAGCTAAAAATACTACTTGTTTCGTATATGCATTTGTATATATATCTATATATATTTTGAAACATTAATGAAAGCATTCCTAATAATCTATTTTTCCTGTCATCCTATTTCCATGTTAAATTTGATGGACAAAATTTTTGAAATATTTTCAAGTTTTAATAAATGAATATTTTATAATGTTTCATGATATTTTAATCAAAACTGAAATAATAGAAATCAAGGATTACTAAAATGGTCACAGAAATAACTGAATTTGCATGGTGTGTGTGTACAGCGTTGCAAGAAACGTTTGTTCTGGAGGAAACGGCGCCGACCTCGTCAGCGTGCACAAGGAGCGGTCAGGGCAGAGATACAGCAGACCCACTGCCCTGAAGTTCACTATCGCGGAAATCTGGTAACCGCTGTCTGGGTCAGGGCGAGGCCCTGCTGCGCAAGGGATTCACCTGGTTGTTTAGAAAACAACGGTCGCTGGTGGGAGCAACCCTAATGGCGTGTCACCCTGAGGACTCCACAAAGAGGAGCAGCGGCAGATGATGGTGATATCAGACAGTGTTGAAACCACTGAAGGGCCAGTGAGCAAAGCTTCTGAGGATCATCGGCAGCCTGACAGAACCTAGATCAGCGCTCAAATTGCACGGGCCTCACGCCAAGCCGCTAATCTCAGGGTGCTATATATATGGACATGGAAACGCCGTGAATCAGTTTGAAAAATGGAGTCAGTTGTGCATACGATGTTGGAGTGAAGCAGTGAAGAGTTCAGTGTCTATGAAATATATCGTGTGTTCTAACATTGTGGTAAAGCTGTAGCGTTACGATCTTGTGTGAAGCTTGTATTGCCCCCTGTTCTTGTCTTTAATAAACAGTGCGGTTAATCAACTGAATTTGCTTTTGCAGCGCCGTTGGGCGCTTGGTTAGATCGCAACATCACAATCAGTTCAGTGTTTATTGTACAAGACAAGCAAAAACACGACACAATAAATACAACGGTATATGAACAACTATAAGCACTTATACAAACACCGGAAACGACCAACCAACCAACGCCTCATTTTCTTATCAAGTGAACTTTCCTGTGTCAGCGTCCCATACGGTAGCCGCCCTACACAAATCAGGTCAATGTGATCAGCAGGTACAATTTCTTGTCGCCGCCACACTTTAACGCACTTGTTTGAGAACGCGAGTGATTGCTATCGGGTAGCCAGTATAGAATTAGAGGGCTCGGAAGAGAAACATACAGTTTACTAGTTCTCATTTGACAGGGGATTTGTCAATTCACAGAACCTGAGCATCAGTATCAACAGAGGCCATTTGTGATATAAACGTGCTCAGGCAATATTAGAATAAAAAAGTGAGGGCATTAAGTTTAAAATTTATTTAGAAGACATTTTAAATTGCATTGTTTTTAAATCAGTGATTTACTACGAAACTTTTTTGTGAATTTCAACTGGATCTGATCTAAAGTTCTCATCACGATACAGAATCAGCGGGAGATTCGAGCGGAACGTTGATGGTCTTCTTCAAGCCAACTAATGCTTTATGCACAGTGAGCAAACAGTAAGTATATGTGGGATTTTATTTGACGAATAAAAGCAACAGAAACAACAACGAGAAGCGAACAGTTGAAATAGCACCATCACAGCATTTTCTTCTTCTTCCATCAATTACCATTACATCTATCTTTTCTTGAACTTGGACTCGTTTTTACAGAGCCCAGACAAATCAGTCGCATGTTATGCATTGGTCGTAATTCCATTCCTATTGTTCTACTGTCGAAGGCGCGGCAACTTCGGCACTTTGCTCCCAACTCCATTTACCTCATATGCCCGTTCCCATTCAACTGTTGCACATTGTCATGCTTATTGATCATTACTTTATGCATATCGCAACACACGGTCTGGCCCTCACATGCAGGAAAACTGGCTGAAAACGTGGGCAAAATTTGATATGGTATAACAACCTGGACTGATGCAGCTGCGCAGCACGCCCAATGTGCTTGACGCTCCAGGGGCTGGCCGCAGCGGGGAATTTTAAACACTCATAAAGTTTTTAATTTTATAAAATTTAATGGAGCAACGTAATTCCTTTTTTTCAAGCAATATGATTCCTTCAAGTGAAAAATTTTCTTCTTAAAGAAGTTTTCAAAATAAATTTTTCTCAATTTAAACTTTGAAAAAATTTCTTTGAAGTTTAAAGTTTTACATTCCTACATTTAAGTTAAAATTTGAAGATGAGCACATTTTCAAGCAAAATCTTTATTCATTGATAAAAGCCAAAATTGATAAAAAGATTTATATTTATTAAAAAATATTAATGCATGAAATTTGTCATACCAGGAGGCATTTCGTGATTATTTATTACCATTTTATTTATTAATTAAGACATTTGAATAACGAACAAATTCACTTTTAAACAGCAATGATTCTTATCTTTCTTTTTGGTATTAATTTATTTTTTCAGTGCTTTGATAATTTAAATTTAAAAAGTTTCAGAGTAAAACAGTTACCGAAATCATGAGTTGAACATTCATATAATCTATGAATATGAAGTGCTTGAAAGTTTCAGAAATAATAAAAAATGAAATAAATTTTATTCATTTTGTTATGCGTATTTTTTATAATGATGTTAACATCTAAAAGTAATATATGAATACTATTTTGCACCTCTTCTGCATTTCATGAGATGAAAAGATCAAATTTCAACAAAGTTGTACATATTAACAATAAAACAGTAAGATAAGTCGTTTTCTTTGAAATCATTGACAAACATGCGCAATAACAAAAAGACAAAGTAAGTCTAATGCGTTGCATTAATTATGCAAAAAATGACAGGGTGGTAGTTTTTAAATAGCAATAACTTATTTATGCATCATTTCGATAATTGTGGTACATCTGAATTACACGTACAATTAAAATGTATTAGAAACCGAAAGTGAATATCTGTAAAGCTGGATGCATGTTAAGCTAAACTGAACAGCCATAATCAAGTTTTCCTTTCTTTTGCAGCAAATTGGATAAGAACTTTATCATCTTACCATATTCATCTGCCATAATCATAATTTTGCCAACAAGCATCAAAAGCTTAACAATTGTGACCTAAAAATTCCTGACTGTAATTCATTGAAAACTATAAGTTTGCTAAATACTTGATACAGCAAGATTTTAAAATCAGTCTTTCATGGTGAATCTCCAGATCACACAGGAAAAGATGCAATTAACTGAAATATGCAAAGATTATAAATGCATAGTAAATTGAGCTAATTTTTTTATTGATGATGTGAAACAAGATAGATATACATAAAATTATATAAGTACAAATGTTAAACGCAACAAGCATACTAATATTAAAGTCTCAGGTGTAAAAATGTAAATTTGTGCAAAGCTAACAAATTTATTCAGACAAGAAAAGAATGAATAAGCAAGTAGAAGCCATTTTAAAACATTTTTGAAAGAATTTGTAGCTATGATATCAATGAGAAATTTGAACTTACATTAGTCTAAAAACAGTTATGAATAATAATCCAAATAAAATCCAATAATGTTATTGGAAAACAACACTTTTGAATCATAATTTTTTATTTCAAAATGATTTACAAAAATAAGACAGTTTTTATTTTACTTTCAAAAAACAGTATTTTATTCAATGGTAATTTATTTATTGAGATATATTTAAATTTTGGCATTCAAAACTTCAAATTTCAGTTTACAAATAATTTTTTTCAGCTTTTTCATTGCATTAAATAAATTAATAAAATTTTAAACTGAATTAAAAAAATAAGTATATAATATAAAATAAAATATATGATAATAAAGCAAATATTTATTAAATTTTGTATCTACCTTGAAATTTTCAAAATAAAACATACATTCAGTTTTTTCATTTATTAATATATCAATGCAATAATATTAAAAATAAACAAAAAAAAAACAAAATTCACCTCAGATTTAAAACTAATAATCATGCAATTGCATACGTATAAATTGTTTTAAATCGTTCACAATAAAAACTTGAAGCAAGTTTTTTGATAGCAAATTTAATAAAAAATCATATTTAAAAATAGCAAATAATACGATTTAATCATTTGTTTTGTTGGACAAATTTCAACACTGATCATAAAATAAAAAAAGACATTACATCAACTTTAAAATTGCAAATATAATCAAGAATATAAGTTTAAATATTAATTGTTGTGCTGTTCTTTTAGGAAAAAAATGCCAAATTATAAAATTAACTATTCATGCACAGTATCGTGAGTGATCTTTTCAAAGATCACTTTTCTACAATAAAAATTCTTTAAAAATTAAAACAAAAAAATAATTTAATTTTTTTATTGATACAGTACAATATATATGGAAAAGTCGATAAAAAAATGCATAATGTTATTCTGTAATTTCTGTGTTCTAATATTGCATGATGAAACAACATTTTATTTTCTATGTAAAAAAATTAATAATAAATAATTGTGAATAATTTTGCTTTGAACGTTTTTCTCAATTACCCAATATCGCTGATTGCTGTGTTACGCGTGTACTTTTGACATCAAGTTAATATGAAGGATTGATTTGGAAGTGAAAAAGTTTCATTGCACAAATTTAAATATGTTTGCAATAATTCTTGGAAAAAACATAAAAAGAAAAAAAAGACGTCATAAATTGTAATTACATAAATGAACATTACCTCATTATAATGAACTGGAAGTTGTAATTTTGTAATTAATTAATGAATAAATTCAAAATAGGTTCTAATTCGGTTTTGCATTCATAAATAAATTGCCATACAGGTGATGAATATTTCATTTCAAGAAAATAAGCGAACGAATGAATTAAATTCAGTGGATATTTCATTATTGTTTGTCAATTATTTTAAGCAAATCGACTTTTCAGAAGATCAATATTTCATAAATTCACCGTAGTAATTGAGTTGGAAAAAACCAATGGTAAAAAAAGTGATAATCACAAAGTGGATTATCTGAAAGAAAAAAGATTTTTGATTGTTGTAAAAATTTACTTTTATAAACTTAATAATATTCGTTTTATTTGAATGGCAATGTATGATGAGGGGTATGATAAAATTGAAATATCACTGAGCGGTCAATCATCAGACATTTCTTCTTTCCTGACTGCGTGTAATTTCATAGCAATGTAAGGAGAGTGTAACATTTGAAGTGTTGCTATGCAAATTGAATTTCTAATTGATGCAGACATGATTTCAGTGTCAAGAGTATGCATTCAGTATATGAATTTGTCAGATTGTGGTTGAATGAGTGTGAAGAAAGACAATTTCGATTATGAGACAAATAATGGTCATGTCATGGATTTATGTGTCTGTAAATGAGCCAATGCCCGGTACATTCTCCAAGTTGAATATCTATGTATATAAGTATGTATGCAGTAAGATAGGCCAACTTGAGCAAGCTAATCTGTTGATCGGTAAATCCATTTGGTGGATTTTAATAATTCACCTTTGCGCAACATTTTCGATCAGAGTCAGACAATTCAACGCCTCCAGTCGACCTGCATCGACCCGACTTACGGCCGCTTATTATTTTGTTTGAATCCTTATTGTCGCTCCCAGGAATGATGGATTCTATTAAAAGTGAGTCTTGTTCTTTTGCAGGCGATCGGTTGATTTCTTGGCCGTTGAAGTGGATAGTGTAACCAAGCAAGCAGCCAAGCAAGCGAAATTGCTCATTCTCAGTCGATTAATATAGATTGTAGCATAAACGCTTCGTAAGCTAGTGGCCATACGGGTTTGATGAGTAAAAGGTTGGTCATCAATTCTGACATATTGATTTGTTTCTACTTAATAAAATGAAACGTATTAAATGACAATAATGCTGAAAACAGGTGCCATCATTCAGTACACCAATCGACCTGTCAACTTTTGTGGTCGGAAATGTAACCAGCTAAGGAAACAATTTTAAACCCCTCTCCACTGTTGACATTTTTTACTCTACTGCTAAGAAAAATTATACATTAATCTTCTTCTATTCTATTATTATTATTATTTGTTGTTGTTGTCGTTATTTCTTATCTACATTATCAGCAACCTGCTAATCATTTTGCTAATCGACCTAATAATTGTTAACCTCCTCTCTCTTTTTGGCCTTTCCCAAAAGGTGAATACTGCTATTTTGCAGTTAAAGATGTGAACATTCAACTGCATCTGTGAACTTTGTTATATCCACTTTACAAAAGGCAAAAATGTAAGTGGTTATTTCAAATTTTTATCTTTATTTTGAAAAAATATTTCTCATTTAACCCAACATAATTAACTGCATTAAATTTTAAGGGCTGCCGCAATTTTTGTAAAAGCTGGTAAATTGTATTTGCACTTTCATATTTTACAACTCGAATTGCAAATTTACATTGCTCAATAGATTGATTTTTGTTGAAAACATGTAGAAATTCCCCGCATCAACTGTTTGACTGTCGGCTTTTCTATTATTGCATGACAATTTGGAAACATGAACACTGTCATGCTTGTAGTGTTGATTTAAATGAAAACAGTCGTGCATTTTAACAGTTGTGTCATTTACTTAACACATCACAATTTCACTTATATGTTTAATGCATCGTTGGCAATTAGGAACCTGTTTGAATAAGCCTAAAGCGGAGATTTCTACTTCGCATGGTTCTGCTTATATTTCTAGAAAGCTGAAGTCAATTAATGAAGCAAAAGCTATTCTTTAGCATTTTACAATCTAACAAACATACAATTCACCCTATCCATGGGCAATCAAATCCTTGTCTTCTTTTTGTAGCTATGTCACTTGGTAAGAATTTAATTGTTGATCAAAATAAGTATAATTTAATTTAATTTAATTTCAAATAAAATGATTGAAAGTTTGAAAGTTTTTCCTTAAATATCATCAACTCGACTGTTCATATTTTCATGGCCATTTATTTGTGACGTATTGTAATTCTGTAACGTAATCAACTTTAACTGCATTAGAAGTTGTTTTTGCTTAAATTTATTTTTATCTCATATTCTTCTTATTCACATCTTTAATCTCTATAAAATGTGTGCAATTTGCAATTTATCACTATTTTCGTATTTATTTTAAACAAGCAGAATGTTGTTTCAACTAAATTAAACTTTTAATTCTAAATTAAACTTATGCAAAATTTATTTATAATGCACCTATTTTTCAATTGCATTTAACAATTCATTGCATAACAGCTGGGAACTAACTAAGCTGATAATGTAAGAATCTACGAAAGAAGCTTACAGCAATGCATATTATTGATTCGGTTGAATTTTTTCCTAAAATTTTCATTATCCTTTTAATAAATGAATTATGCAAAAATGATACAGAATGATGATATCGTCTAATGCTATGAAGAAGATTTGCTTTTCATTTCAACATCTCTAGCATGACATTGATAATTCCATTGTTAAGAAATAAATTGTTATGAGAAGAATCTTTTGCAGTGGTTTGGCAAAAACATATAATAAAAATATTAAATTAAATCCTGAAAGAAATATTTAGGCTTCTTCTGAATAATCAATAGCAAGATAAATGTTCATTTGCAAAAGTATTTCTGATGGAAACACAAAAAGTTAATACAGTAGATAAAATATGATCCGTTGAATGAAATGTACTTTTATTTTTATTTCAAAATGCAGCAAATAGCATGAAGTTATTATTTTAATTAATTCAAAACTAAAATGATAAATTTTTAAAATTATGACAAAATATAAAGTATGAGACGATCCGTTTTCACACCTCCCATTTGAGTCCTATTTATTTATCATCACTTTACTATAACAACATAATGAAACGAAATGCTTTTTACTTTATTATTAATTACAAAATTTCAGCTTTTTATGAACTCAAGATTATGTACCTATCAGTCTATACATTTGCCTTTTTTTATTTTATGGAAAAAACAATAACTGTCAGTATAAACAAAGAAACTTTGCATTTATTGTATGAAAAGTAATCAGTGCATTCTGATTGCATCAAAATGCTCAATAATACACATAGGACGAAATGACATGGGAATAAAATTTCCATTTTCATTGTGAAGGAAATAATAACGATCGATTTGTGTTGCACATGAACTGCATTTTAAAGCATACTGAAATATGATAACATCACTTTTAACAGTCATATCCAATACTGGCAAATTATACTTAACGCTAACTAATATTAACACTAATAGCTTAACTTTCTCTCTCCACAAAATTGTACATAATACTTTTATACATTTTTATTTTTTAAATTTATATAACATTTTTGTTTATTTTTTTCATATTAAATAAATCATGAATAACCATATCATATGCATACATAATGTTTTTTACATGCCTTTATTTCATTTGTAATTTTATGCCAAATAGGTGAATACCAGCAATCATTAAAATTGAAAGTTGGACCATTAAATTTCACATGAAAAATAAACACATACTTTGCATTAATGCTAAACAAATAACAGATGTCATGAATAATAAAACTGAGAAAGTATTTTAATAAATTTTTGAAATAAAATTAAAATTTACTGTTTGGTTCTTTAGGTATGCTTAAACATTTCATTACTGCAATATTCAAGGGGTAAGCATTTTTTGCTTTCTAACAAAGAGTTCTTTTTTAAACCAAAAAATAATAATAATAGCTTAAAATTAAACGTGTAAAATTAATTTTTATGAAGAAAAGTTTTAAAAGCAATTACCAACTGTTGGTGGGTTCATTATTTGAATGCAATTTACTGTTATCAGCAAGATGAGTAAATTTAGCTTAATTATTACTTCTTTATTTTGCTGCACTTTATTTCCTATTTTCATATATCCTAGTGCTCACCATAACTGAATGAAATAGTTTTGCCTACTGTAATCATCATCATTATTATTATTATGCAATTACTGCTAATCATGCTCACAGTTGAGGTGATAACAGTTTCTTTCAAGGCATTCTAATTTATGAATTCTAACAATATTTTATAAATCTTTTTTTGCCATTTTCAAATAAATAAAATTATTTTAAAGATATCGCCATTCATATTTACTAGATGCTGAGTTTGCTTAAATAACAAATTTGAAATATATTGTTGTTGGGAGGAATTTATTTGTATATTACAGATTTTTGTAGATTTTTGGCATTTGTTACATTATGACAATTATCCTTTTCTTTATTTGGCCTATTTTCTAAAAGACTGAATTTTTATAGAAGTGAATAATTCGTAAAATAATTTTATTTTGCCTTTTACATTTGCCTCATCTTTCAACGTTTTTGTAGAAAGCAAATCTTAAACTTTGTGAATTTATAAAATAAGATAAATTATTAAAAAATTTTATTCATAATTACCTGTTGCAACTGCAAAATTGCTCTATTTAGTAACATTTAATCCGATTCTTTATTTTTTAATATAATATTTATGCTTTTTTATTAAAAGATAACAGCTTTTATGAACAGTCTACCCTTTCACGTTGCTGTCTCTTTTTCCTGCTATTGCTCAACTTGCAATTGATGGTGGTGAATTTCATAAAGATAGAAGCATTTTTTAAAAAATGCCTACTCAAAGTATGAAAATAATAATTTAAAAATTTCAAAGCATTTTTTCATTCAATTCAGTGTAATTGTCAATAATTGCATTTTTTAATGCAATAATATGATAAATTATTTCAATCTTATGCCTAATCAAACAAAAACATTAGAAGTTAATTGTTATTCAGGCAATTCAATAAGTCAATTAATTATGATAAAAAAATATTTACCTGTTGCAAGCCAATATTCACTGTATATTTAAAGATCATTTAATCCTTCCCTATAAATTTTCAGCACTGGTTCAGTTACATTTTGAAACCATTTCAGACTTTCATGGATCAACTGTAGCTGTTTCATTATTATTAGTATTATTCTTTTTTGATGCTATATATCTTCAATTAATATATTAATTATTATTAAGTACATTAAAAAATTTAATCAAATTGTTCAAACAAATAAATGGATCAAAATAAATTATATTTTGCAAAACTTGACTTTCGTAAAAAATTGTTATTCAAAAAAAATGTTTTTATTAAAAAAAATAAAAATTTAGCCAAATATTTGATTTAAAAATAAATAAATAATTTGTTTTTTGAAATAATTATAAACAAAAGAGTATAATTTTAAGAAATTTTATTTTAATTTAAATGCAATTTTTATAAATTTTTGCAAAACAACAACTTTCCTTAAAATTCACTATTAAAAAATGACAATGACTGATGTAAATTTACATGGAAATATAGATGATGAAATTAATATTTCATGTGGATTACATAAAAATAATTATGACAGCAATTAGAGTAAACGACTTGTTATTTTTAATCAAGTGCATAAATTGAATAAAAATCAAATTTGAAAATTGAAAATATTTACTTCTTGTTTTTCAGTAGAATGTCAGTTCGACGTAAATTCTGCATAATAAAATTTATTTTATCATTTCAGCTACAGGTAATATAATATTCAATAAATGAAATTATTTGTTTCTATTTCTTTTGAAGTTGAAATGTTACAATGGAAAAAATGTTCATCTGACTTTTGTAGGACTGAAATGAATTACTTTATATGCAAAAAGTAAAAATTCATCACAATGATATACATAATAAAGGTTGACTGAAATCGATATTTGTTGCAAATATAAATAGTACAGCTGTTGTAGTCTAGCTAACTGAACTCTAGCGGACTTCCTTCTTTACAGCTACTTTTCTTTTTCTTTTTTTATTTCAACTACTTGGCAAAAATGCATTCCTTTTTGCTTGATACGTTTTACTTAATATTTTTTGTTCAGTTTCAAAATCTGAAATAATCTTTATTATTTAAAAATAACTAATTAGTACATTTTTCGATTTGCATAAAGCAGAATGTAATTAATTTTAAACTTCTGTGACATAACCACTTCAAACAAGTAAATTGAAATATATCGTGTATAAAGTGGAAATTTTTATTTCAAATAAATTTTACTGATCATGGCAAGATTTGAACATTTTTTACTTAATCAATTTACAAAGCGTAATTATCTTATAATAAGGATTTGATATGTAATTATTATAACAATGCCTGTGGTGAATGGCGCATCTAGCTTAATTAAGAAAGATTCTACATGTAGCATAATAATGAGAGCAAATTTGGATGACAAATTCTGGAAAATTGAAAAAGAATATAAAAATGAAATTTAATCACCATCTTCTTATAAAACAACTCTAATATGGTTGTCTGTATTGTTTCATAATCATTTAAAACTGTACTTGGATGTAAGTACAAATGAATCTTAAAATATACTTTTGTATCAGATATAGTTGTACAGTCTTAATAATCAGTAACTAGAAAATATAACAGGGATGCTTATTTTATCTCATCTGATCACTAACACGTTACAATGGAATAAATGATAAATCATTTACTGAAATAATTGAAATGAAACGACAAACAATGTAATGGTAATTTTCTTGATGCTTCTTTTAAACAGAATGTTTGGCCTGGCATTCCATTTCAGGTAAATGTTGTGCAAAATCTGAAATGGCAAGTTGAATAATTTTTCAAAAGCCTAATACAGCTTTAAAAAGAATTACTTTCGGCAATTTTAATTCTTTTATAATAAGATATTAGAATTTTTCTGGCGTTCCTAATTTACAAATTTGCAACAATTCACTATGTACTTATCCATTGGTTATCACATCAATAAAGTCATTCTTCTTTATAATTTCGATTTTTACTTCTTTGAAGCTTTCACTTATTACATACCTTATCCCCATTAGTTTATCACAGAAGAATATTGACGAATGTGAATAACAAGTAGTAATTTTTATAAAATTATTTACGCATATTATCTTCATCAGAATAGAAAATAACTTTCCGTTCAACTTGAATTCTTTAATGGCTATCATAAGTTTTAATTCGTTTACTTCTTAAGTTGCTTTTTTATTTTCATATAAGCATTTAACAGTGTTATATGTTTTCTTCTTTATTTTGAATATATATATATATATATACACTCATTTATATATTTATTCATTTAGACGTACACTACAAATTACTACAATGTCGAATGAAGAAGAAAAACGCCGAACAAATGGTTCAAAAATTGCTTTGAACAACAGCAACAGTAACAGCAAAATATCACTAAATGTATCTCATGGAACAACCTGCCAAACTTCAAGCAAGCAAAAAATTGAAACCAATGCATTAAGTCAATGCAGCCACGAACATTCCAAATGCGATTCACTTAAATTTAGCATAAAAAATATATTAAATTTTGACGACAGCAGTACTTCGAAAATAGCAAGTAAGCTTCTGTGTATATTCAGCTTTTTATTTTTTGTATATGCACGTATGTATATAACATTCAGTGAAGATGTAAGATAATTTATGTAATTTTAAATAATAACTAATCTTTTTTTGATTTATTTATGTTTTACATTATTTTGAGGTAGCAGCCAATTATATGGAGGATTTATAAATTCGTATCCAAACTTATCAGCTGAAAAGCCTCAGCCAACATTTTTGACCTCGTCGTTTGCTCCATATCACCCTTCTCTGCTTAATGGTAAACAAATATTATTATTTTTAAAAGAATAATTTCAGTTCCAAGTTAAATGTTTATTTTTAGCATGGAATAGAGGTAATTAAAATTCATAATTTAGCAATGCTGGGATGATCATTATTTCAGAATATCACCATCCAAGTTCATATTTTTCCTGTCCAGTAATTGAAATGAAAGAAGGAGCCAGAAAGTCTTATTTTCGCAGATCAGTATTTTCTGACAACCAGAGAAAACAACTGGAAGATCGTTTTCAAAGGCACAAATACATCAGCAAACCAGATAGAAGGCAACTGGCATTGGATCTTGGATTAAACGATGCCCAAGTATGTGTGTGATACAGTTGCTTAATAAAAGTTAACGTAAAGTAATCATATGTTTCAGGTGAAAATATGGTTTCAAAATCGCCGGATGAAGTGGCGTCATTCTCAACGCAGCCAAAGAGATTCTGATGGAAATTGTATGGACAAATTAGACAAATCTTTTCAAAATCTTGACACGTTATCAGACTGATAAATCTTTCACTGCAAAAGAAGTAATATTCATTTTTTATAACTTTATACATTAGAAAATTTGCAAATTGATCAATGCAGTCTGGATAAATATACTTCTTATTGAAATAAAATTTTTAAAGATTTCATCATCTATTATTGTTATGATCAAAGCTGACTATTTGTTAAGCATGGCATTATAATTTTCAATTTTTATTACCCATTACTTGTGCAGTATTTTATCATTTTATGGTAAAAGTTTCAACCAATAGTAAGAGTATACTGTCAGTATAGTTTCAAAAAATTTCCTGCCAAATTGATACATCACATCAGTTACTTTGTTTTGAATTTTATTGAAATAAAATTGATTAAGAATGAAAACTACGTTGAAATCAAAAAATCATAAAAAACTTCATCTTTCAGTTTTCATATGCGTCATAAAATATTTGATGCTCACTTTTTACTGACTGAAAACAAGAGTGCTTTATTAGTTGCTTCAAAAACAATAAAAACTTATTAATGGATAATCATTAAAAATCAAAATTGTGATAATAAAAATAGATGAATGCAGTGTTTGTTGAAGCTTGAAATTGAACAATAATCTTGTTTATAAAAGCACTAAAAAATTAAAAAAAAACAAATCATTGTGATAAAATAGGCAAGAATGCATTAGTCGATAATGCGATAAAATATTAAGAATAAAAAGAATTATTATACTCCCGAGTTGTTAAATGTGCAAAGCTACTACTATTTTGCATAATAATTGAGATATTTCAAATAATAATAACATTGAAAGAGAAATGCCACTAAAATTTTATTTTATTTAATAAATGGTGTTGAATTTAGAATATTAAAAGACGTCATTAAAATGCATTCTGTTATGAAAATTAAACTTATTTCTAAAAATACATCCACATTTGTAACTTTAAGCTTACAATTACGCTTTTCATTCACAATTACACTTACAGCTTACAAAATTCATTTACACTAAATATAAATCAGGAATTCTCAACTGGGGAGGAGGGGGAGGGGAGGAGGAATTCTGTCTTCAGATTTGTAAACTCAGAATGGAATGAATTACAATACCCTGGCATTCTGTTGGGAATTTTGTCTATTGAAATGGCAAACTCCGCTATGAAAATAATTGAGTACCTGTAACAATATACATATATTTTTAATATTATATTTGCATTATTTGGAGTCAAACAGTCTGCAAGAGGGGGGGAGAGGTAATGACGTTCTGACAAACAGTAAAAAAGATGCATGAGGAAAAAATGTCAATGACCACTGATTTAAATTATTAAATTATTTATTACTTTGCATAAATATTATAGAAAAGAAGTTAATATTTATAAATATGCTAGACTAAAATGTTCTGTCATGCAGGATATGAACAAGGCTTAATCATATTTTTACTACAAAATGCTTTTTATAATGATGAAAATAAGTCAACTTCTGACGTGTTTTAAATTTTAAACTTTTATTTATGTATGTCAAGGAATACTTTTTATTTTCTTCTTGAAAAAAAATTATTTTATAAAATACTTTTTCACTGTTTATGAACATAAAAAATCTAGAATAAATCTTCAAAATATAAAAAGATACATATTACAAAATTCTCATTATAAAGTGTCTTAATGCAATGGATTGCTGGACATTATAATTGCAATTTTTGTCAACTAACGTTATGAATAATTTTTGTTGAATTAATTTGGCACTACTTTAATATAATGCAATCATTAATTATTGCACCGTAATTTATTATTGATGATAAATCATACTTTTCTTGTTATTTATAATTTATCTTTTTCATACATGTTATTCAAGCATTCAGTTTCACAGACTGCAATTATATTTAATTATTTTTAATAAAAGCAAAAACAGTATTATGGAATCGCTGTGGATTTTGTTTTTTCTGAGCGGGACGAATAAAGTAGAGGCTTATCTATCCCAACAGTTTGATTAGGGCAAGTCGATTCTTTTAGATGTAGCATCCCGTATATCATAGTTTTAAAAGTTTCTCGAAATTTTGAACTCATACTGCAATAAATTGCAAAATTCAATGGATATGTGGCAATAATAAGCATATTGTCAATCATTAGAAATAAATTTAAATATTCACTTTCGAACAAGGAAAGGTTAAGGTCGAAAGATTGATTGATGCAAACAAGGACAAAATAAATTCCTTGTGGAAGATTGACCACTAAAAAAAGAGTGACGACGATGACCAACATCAAATTTATATCATAATTTTCAGAAAGTGATTTTGTTTCGTTAGATCCTCGTCGAATGGCTAATCGTTTCCGTCTCTGCTTTGCCACATTAACTTCCCGCATAAGAAGCGCATTGAAAATGATCAACATCACACTTGGTATAAATACATAAACTGTAGCCCTTATCCAAAAATATGAACTGTACAGAGCATTTTCTCCAAAAAAGGACAGAACAGCAGATGCCTGGAACATACAAAGGCGAGTGTATCCAAAATCGACGTGGACACCATGAAATACTGATATTTCCACATCGTACAGTTTTAAAGTGCCAAAAAGAAGTGAAATTACAAGTATACAAGCCGAAGCAAGTTCGACCCTTTTCAAAGTGCATAATCGTTTCGCCAGGAATGGATTGCAGATAAAAATATACCGCTGAAATGCTAGTAACACTGTCAACCAGATGGCAATATTGTGAGCAATCGGCGGTAGCGCATCCATCAAATAATGAGCCATATAGCACCACCAAGATTTCAGCTCAGTTTGCTCGTTTTCAAAATTCCGTAAGCTGAAGTAAAAAAAAGTAAACGGAAACGGAACAATGCCAACAAACAGATCTGCTATAGCCATGTAGAGCAGGCAGCGATTTGTTGAGGAAGCCATATGCTTTCTTGACAATATAATAACAATAAATACATTGGAAACAATGGTCAGAAAAAGAAGAATTGGAAAAACAACACCATAAATTGGATAGGCAAACTGCTGTGGCCAAAGAGCGTTCAAGCTTTGCACGTAAGAATTGTAATAACAAGTATTGTCACATAATTCATAAGTACCTTTGCAATCTTGTATCATAACTGATAATACAGTTTTGTTTTTTTCTATAGCTTCACAATTTTTTGTGAGTTTGCTCATCGTTGATGATCATTGAATATCTCTTACTTAGAAATGTCTTCTATAAAATACCTGAAAAGTAATGCACATATGTATATATATGTGTGTGTGTGTGTCTCTTTTTTAATTTTACATCATAATTTACCATCACAATTATACTTTTAGTGTAAAAATATACAAACAATTTTCATTCACAAAACGAACGGCATTTTCACATTCATTATTTACAATGAAAGTTGTTGCATACAAGATTCTGTAAAATGATTCATTCATCTCTCTTAAATAAAGTTCTATTAATATTAATCGTATTTACAAAGTCCTTTACAGTAATTTAATTTAAATTTACAATAAATTTAAAAAATGGAAAATATAGTGGAAAAAACAAGAAAAAACACTTCAAGAGAATTTCCATTTTGAATACATCATTGAAACATAATTCAGAGATTGAGAAAGAACTACAGCTCAATTATTTTGTAAATTATGCTCAATAAAATGTAAAAAGGGATTCATTCAAATGCTATCTCAAAAATTGAAAATTATTTTTGAAATTGAATTATATGTCATAATATAATTTTTTGCATTTTGCTAATTTTATATTAAAATATAAGAAATTTGACGATTATTTAGCAAGAAATAATTGAAAATAAAATCATCTTATACAGAAAAAAGAAAAGCTGAAAATATTTTGTGTCTTTCTTTATCTACAAATAAACACAAATATTTCATGATTAGTATAAAATACTTTTTAAATTTAGAAAATATCATTAATTTTGAAGTAGATTTCAATGGAAATCATTAATAATTAATTCCATTAAACCACATTAAAAAGCTGAATTTTTCGGAATAACTGAATAAGTTTGAAAAATTCATTTCCTCAAAAATCCAAAAAAAACAGTATTGCAAAAATTCACTGAAGAAAATGATTAAAAATATAAAGAATTATAGAATATTTTTCTATGATCTTTCACAAAAACTTTGTAAATAATTTGAAATAAATCTTTTCATCTTTTTTGTATTCCATTCATATTCTATTTAATTTTTAATTACTCTAATGGTCTCAGTGTGCTCTGCTGTGCATTTCTGTATGCCTCATTTGATTTATGTATAATTGCAATTAATGTACGATACATATACGTAAATAATAAATTTTCCAAAGTCCAAAGAAAGTTAATACTAAAAGAGAAAATAGTCAATGACAAAATAATAAATGAAAAATATGAAAAAGATTGTAAATCAATAATTATTACGAGACTAACTGAGAAGTGAAATATTTACCGGAAAATATTGGAAATTGAATATTAATTGGGTAGTAAAAATCACATTGCGGGAATGATTTTATTGTTGATCAACTTTTTCAATAGCAAGTGTGTGTCTCTGTGAATGGGTCTCATAGAATTTTATTAAGAGGGAAATGAAGATGACGTTGTAACTGGCTAATCAATTTATTTCAAGTACTTAATCTCTTGAAAGTCAATAGGATAATCAGGTTTAATGAAAAAGACTCAATCTGGAGATGTCATACGAGCATTCACTGCATGCAACACATCTAAAGCTAACCAAAGCAGAGCAAAGCTCATTCTCATTTAAAACGTAAATAATCAACAAAAATTCACATACTATAAAGCAACTAAATCCTTTTCTTGATTCTGTTATTTCTATTGCAAAATTTTGATTCATTAATGAAAATTCACACAAATAAACAAATAGCATATATTTTCACTCTTTTTTTTTCACTCTTTTTCCACTTTGCGCATTTTCAAACACTTTCACTTATTAAAACCGACCACTTTGCATGTTTTGAAATCATTATTGCTCAAAATTTATTCTAATAATTGCTTCAATTCATTTATTAGATTTCATTATTGTTATTTTATTTATATCTTATTTATTATTTTCATTTCATATTAAATTGAAAAATAATCTGAAATATAAAAATATTTCATTTAACATTAAATAAAATTCAATTGGAATTAAAACTTTATTTCGAAAAAAATTAAAATCTATTTTCAGTGAAATATATTTATTGAATTTGTTACTTTTTCTTTTCAAATCGTAGGGCATTTCAAAAAATAGATCATTCATCAAAGAAAATATATGTATGCAACAAAAAAGAATAAGAATTACTTGTTAAAAGAAAAAACGTGTAAAATTGAATTTTCTTTTTTATTGCGCTTTTCATAATTTATTTTTTATTTTTGGAATATGCAAAACAAAGCTTTAAAAATTCTGTAATGAAAAAAAAGCAAAAATTATTTATAAAAATTCCATTATTACCTCAAAAAGTAATTTTTGAAAATTGTAAAATAATCACTTTCAAAAAAAAGAACAGACGTTATATGCATTTCACTTTTTTAAAAATAAATTTATAAAATAAAATTTGCATTATGTTTTTTGGACGTATTTCATTGCTAAGTTTGCTGGATTCAAGCAGTTGCCGGCCATATTAACATCAGTCCACTTAGTGTTTACGAGCAGCAAGCATCAACAAAACAAGCATCCAGTATAATAAACAATGCAAGGATTGTGTTTGAATGTAAATAATTTGAATGTCATTTCAAACATCCTAACAGATAATAATTTGTCATACTGCGATAAAATACATATTTTCACTTCTTATTTTATTTATTTATCTAAGTCAAAGCATGCAGACTGCAAATTTGACTTAAATTCAAAAAATAAAAGCTTGATAAAGTTGTTATTGTTTAGACGGATAAAAATAAAAGTTTAAACTGCTTAATGTAGTGATTTTTGTATTTTAATGATGAAGATTATCTCAAAATTTAAAACATGCTTACTACTGAGCTAAAAAGAGAAGGAAAAGTGTTCACTTGTCAAGACAGTCAGTCAGTCAGTTACTGACAATTAGCCTTGTCAATGGAACAGAACCTAAATATTTACAATAAAATTTACTAATTGGTCAAGAAAATGTTTAATGAACTCTCCTCCTCATCGCAGTGACAAGCAAATTGTTCATATAAACAATATATATGCATAAACTGTATTGTATTTTTCATTAATTCCACTGAACAAGTAAACAAACAAATTTCTTGTACAAGCACAAATTGCCCAACCCCAAAAAAATCATCATACAATAATACAGTAATGAGAAACAATACTGAATGCAAATCAAAAACAAATTAATGCCAATTTATGTAATTCTCAAAATAAACCGTAAAATCTTTAAATGATAGTATAGTATGAAAGAAAAAGTACAAAAGACACGAATACCATGGAGATTTTTTTCTTTTTTGACATTCTAAAATTAATCACCCTTTATTGAAAACTTAATTATTATTCAATTAAATTCTATATGGATTTGATCATCTTTATTTCTTTAAAATTATTTCTCCCAATAATTTCAAAACAGAGAGCATAATGACTGTTTTAATTTTTAATATTTTAATTCATCCTTTGCAGGGAATGTTCACCTTTGTTTTCATTCATCGCATGTTTCTGAAGCAATAATGTATAATTGCCAAGCAGTTTGAATAAATATTACTCATGAATAATTGAAAAAACATTATTTATTAATGAAGTTCATAAATTTAAAGCAGCAATAATGCCCATAATATTAATTATATTAATAACAAAGAATAATTCTTCGATAATAGAAAAATTTTCAATTCAGTTCTTCTATTTTTTACCGTTAATTTAATCACTTTATCAAAATATTTGTTGAAATATTTGCTCAACAATTTTCAACATCTTTTCTTATTAGAATAACTCTACAATAATTACAACTGAGCTGAAAAGACTGAGCTGAAAAATAAAATTTTTTCTTTTTAAATATTAATCTAGTTTAAAATTAAACTACTTTTTAATTTTTAATAAATTGTGCATGTGCTGCAATGCTAAATGAAAAGCTTTTTCCAAAATGCCATAATATGGCAGTTCCATTGTAAAATATAAATGAATAGAAATGAACGTAGCTGATCATAGTATATCTAATAATTAACAATAACAATAATATTGATAATCTATAAAATGCAAAAGTGTCCAATGTACTTATTTGCACCGATAACGATATTTAAAATTATTTTAAAATTTAAATTATTAAATCATATTTTTATATTTCATACTGCAAATGAATTAAACAACAATTTTTACAGTAATCTATGCATTAATTTTTAAAGTTTATTAAAAACCAGAAATCATAAAAAAAACTTTAAATTAATATTACTGTAACTTATTCCGTTTATTAAAAATGATGATTTACCCCTGCTTCAGATGTTTTCTTATTTTTCAACAAATTAAAATACAGTTTTGAAAAATCATCTACTCATTAAAAAGTCATTGCATATTGCTATTGCAAAAATATTTTTTAATTATTTTTTTAAATTACAATTAGCAACTTATCATAAATTTCAATAAAAATACACGCATTCATATTTTAAATGAAAAGCAATGGTAGTACGTGACAAGAGATCAAAAATGGTAGTGATAACATAAAAAACAGCTTTATTATTGAACTAATTATTGGAATTTGTTGCATGTGTAAACTATTTAATGTAATTTTCAATTAATGCATTTCAGTGGATATTTTTTTGATTTTCATTCATAACATATTGCATAATTACTTTGGTAAGTTGATCAAAATTAGGAAAAATTATTCATAATTATTTCTTCAATTGAATATTGCACGTAAATTTTATGTTCTTTAGGTAAGAAAAAAATATTTGTTGAACAATCTGTTGAATTCAGTGCACTTCGGTTGCACATCTTTCTCAACAATTCATCCATTATTGTCTGATTGAAATTGCAAAATTCATTAGATAAATTTACGGAAATTGTTGGCAGTTGCAATTATTGAATTTAAAATGGAAATATTGTTCCAAGGATCAGCATTTGGTAACCTGCTTATGCAAGAACAATGCAACGGGGATAATTAGGCAAGAGAAAATTCTTTGCGATGAATGCCGTTTTGGTCGCATAAATCAATTAAATTAAATTATGATCAATTAAATTTAAGAAATATCAAAAACATTTCAACTGAATGAAATTTTATTAATCAAATGTAATAGCTGACGTAAATCACTTCTGTTGTCTTTTTGTTAACTGTTCAATGCTAGAATTTATTACTGTAAAATAATTCAAATTTAAAAAATTCTCCAAGTGAAGTTTGCTTGGGAACAATATTTCATTTGCTGAATTATTGCTTTTCCATGCATCATTAGAAAACCGTTGCAATATTATGATGAAAAAGCGCGTTTTTATATTAATCTAAAAGATTGTAAACTTTACTTTAAAATATTATCAACAGCTTCACAAAATAACTATTAATAACGCAAATAAATTGCATTTTTAAAAATAAAATCTACAATCAACTGTCTTCAAAGAATTACAACATAACTGTGGGATACAGAACTAAAAAATATTTTGCATATACTGCAACACTGAATGACAGAAGTAGCTTGGATTATTTAAATTGTATAGATAGAATATCTACTGGTTCTGAATTAATAAGAAAATTTCAAAGTGAAAATATGCCATGCAATTTACAACAACACCTTAACACTAATAGTGAATAGAATCTTTTGGAAATACAGAAATACAAAGTTCTGGAGGAGAATTAATCGTGCCAAATCGTCGAGATTTGAATGAATGTTATTTAAATTAAAAAATGAAAAATACACATAAACGTTTCATCTACGTGCATCAGTTGGCTATAGCGAATCAAATTATACAGATAATAAGAAAAATTCCCACACAAAGGAATTGGTTTTCGATCAATATTTCACAACTGATGATAATTGCCATGTTTAACTTAGTGCATTTTATCCAGTGTCATCTGAGGCGTTGCGGAAATTGTCGCCTTCCACGGATTATTTATGATTTACTTACTCGAAAATTAGTTGGCAAAAATTTTCAATACTCAAAATGGAATGAATCACACAGACACACACGCACAGATCATGCAGTTTGTGGGCAGTGCAGTTCGATTAAAATTATTGAAACACAATCATCACAGTCATATGACTAATGAAAAGCAATAAAATTTACGCAAATGTATTTAATTTGAAAAGTGACCACTAATTATCAAAACAACTAACTAATACAACAAGAGTAAATAAATATGCTTAAATTCTGTTCAAAGCTTCTCTCGATCACTGCATACTTATTTTTATTTCTCTTTCGCAAAAAAAATAATTCTCACTCTATGCAATTTCTAGATAGCACATCAAATAATATTTCATTAATTATTAAACCTCTATCGGCAAGCGTATTATATTTTTAAACGTTTAAAATGCCTCTATATCATTAATATTTAAAAAAAATATCATGAAGTTAATGAAAAATACTAAAGAAAGAAATATTTTGATACAGATTTTAAAAAATAACTTTATGTTAACATTTAATAGAAAAAAGTTTTTCTTTAGTTAACTGTAATATATTGTTTGTTATGCAATCGTTTTTTATCACACCAATTTAAACAAAAGGCAAACAATCTACAATATAATCTTCTCACCTGAAAATGTGCTTTTTCTCCTCCTCCTTCTTCTTTTTCTTGTTTCATAGAGCAGTGCATGAAAATTATTGAAATCTGAGCATCTAGTAGCGTCGTCGCGTTCAGCTAGCTACCTCTGAGCGGGAAGTCGCCAGACGGCAGGAATATTTTCCAACTGGCAAATTTCCAACAAACTATACCACATGGCACCTTTAAACAGTGAGCTTGATAAAATAATTCAGTTTTAAATTCTAAACGATTCTTTTCAATCAATCAATATATTATTAGTGTCCTTGTTATTTGACCCTTCACTGTATGCCATTAAAAAAATTACATACATCAGTATTCATTTGCTCGGTAAAATTGATTCATTATTAAAAGTGTCATTTATGAATTTCATTTATAAAAAATTAATTTTAATAAATAGCATCAGTCAGCATGAAATTGAAAAGATATGCTCCAAAAAGTGAATACTAAAAGCTGTCGACGATTTTGAATTAATTATATAACAGCATAATTATTCACTAATAACATATAATATTTTTCTAATTTTGATGTAAATTGAATTCGACCACCTTTACTAAACTGAATCATTGAGATGTGCAACATGTGCAACAGCTCACCTTCATGAAAGCAATTTTTGTCTTCTGCTCTTGTCTTTTGTACAAAAGAAATCAAAATCTAACAACAAGCAAGCATTTAAAAACTGATAAGTCTCTGTTAATTTAAAAGTCAAAAGCCATAAACTATGTCTGTATAGAAATTTTTATATGTCGATCATCTTTTATATATCGTGATTGTATAAATCACACATTTAATATTACCACATTCAATAAAATTGTTTTTAATTATTTTTTTAAACATTTTAAATAAATATTAAATTGTGCGCATTGAATTCAAAGTGCATTCACGTCAACAGTTCGTTACTGTTTAATGGAAAATTTTATAATAATGTGGTAAATTTATTTATTGTTGGACATTAATTTTTAAATCATGCTTATTTGTATTAATATTGGCATACAGGCACTCGTTGTTGTGGTTTTTCAAAAGCAAATAAGAATAAAAATATTGTCTACAATAATAATTTTATTTATTTAATTAAAAAATACAAGCTCACACAAAAGTAATAATAGAATATAAATCTAATGTGCACCATTGAGTAAGTGCCCTGTAATAGTAAGATGATTAGTTAGCACCGATGGCAATGTCTTTTTGTCTTTTTATTATTCCTGAAAAATTGATTTATAAAAATTTATTGTTTCTCTACTATTGGAAACAATGAACTTTTATAAATCGATTTCTTCCACTTTTAAAAGAATGTAAGCAAATCGTATTTAAAACAAACTAAAATGCGTATCTAAAATTAGTAATTAATTATCAATATTAGCTTTATTTTAAAATAATAATATTATGGTAAATACTTTGTAAACGAATAAGTTTAAATAAATTTATTTCAAGATCAGCATCCTAAAATGAAAATGCACTCGTGTTTTATTCTTCCACATCACGCGCATGTATCTTCAGTTAGCAGTTAATTAATTTAGGCAATAATTTTGATAAACCAATATTAATCAGCTGTATTACTTCGAAAAATTTAACAAAAAATCTATTTTTAAAAGTGAAAATTTGCTTGCCTGCAAAAAGTTTCTTCCAAAAATAAAAATTTTATTACAATCAAAATTTATAATATTATTAAACAAATACAATCACGTTCAATTCATTTAGATGGACTTCAACTAGATGCTCATAATTTATTAGTAGAGTAGAATCTTTACAATAATTCCCTCTTTCCCTCAAAAATTCTCAAAAACATATTTTCATATGCATTCCATTTAATGCTGCAGTGTACAATTTTTTAACTTTAATTGCGTTATTATACTTTAATTTAATTATCTAAACTTCAATCAGAAATAAATCGTACAAATAAACAAATTACCAATATCTTCACATTAAATATCAGCATACTGATTATCGTTAAACAAAAACCAAAAAATGAAAAAATAAACATTTGAAATTGACAGCAATTAATAAAATTATAATGAAGTTACGATATTATTGATTAATTATATAACTCAAAGTTACGGAAATTGAATGATAATGCTGTTGTTAATAAACATCGATAATTAACTAAATTAAAATTTGCATATTATTTAACACGGAAAAGTTATTTCCATTTTTAAAATGTAAAAAAATTTATACACAGCATTTATGTGCTTTCCAAGTAAAACTATTTTTGTTAACAGCTTTGTGGTATGTTAATGCTTAACATTGTAAAATAATGTATATATTTTTTTTATTTTGTATCTCATAAATGCAAACATTTTCAATGACAAGGTTTTATTTAAATTAACGACATTATTATAAAACATATTTTAAAAATATTCTTTCTATATGATGCAAATCAACAAAGGATATTGACTGGCTCGATTCGTAAAATAAGTTTACCATGATGAAATTTAATCGATGAAATCATTTTTATGTTTCAAGCTATTCACATGAAATCATCTTCAATGAATAATAGCAGTTTGCTATTGCTATTCAAATCTCATAAAAACAAATAATGTTTCATTAGTCCACATAACAACTAAAAATCACTCAATTTATGCAATGTTACATTTGAAACATCTCGTCATATCTGAATTCAATGCAAAAACAAAAAGTTCTGTAAAATATTCAAATTTTCTAAAGGAAGTTGATTCCATTTTATGCTTAATTATACCGAATAATAAAATGATCTTGTAATTTTTTGATTTGGTTTGATTTTAAAATAAGATATTTAGTATAATTTGTTTTTGATGTTTGATTAATTTGTTAGTTTTTGATTCAAAAATGACCTTCCATGCATAATTGTTGAAAATAAATATCTAACGATGTATTTAAAATTTTTGAGCTGTTCAAAATTTAGAAAATTTCAAAAAACCTGCAAAGCTGACATTCCAAAAAGTAAAATAAAGTAGGCAAAATCTATTTATAAATTTTGAGATGTGCAGAAAAAAAAATATCCCCCTGAAATGCAAACTCAATATAACTGAAAACTTTAAATTTCAGAATTGAATGCAAATTAACAGTTTGATTGCACAACTGAAACTGCATCATTTATTTCAAATCAAATGAACAATTTATAATTTTGACTTCAAAATCAGAATTGATTCATTTCAATATGCAATTTAAAAAAATATATTACACTGATTCCTATACATAAAAAATGAAAGTTATAGAAATAACTTATTATAAATAAAATAAGTTATAGTAGTTCATAAAAAAAAGGTAAATACTTCATTAAAAACAAAAAATAGAAAAGAACTATTTTAATTTACAGCAGATAATAAATAAATGCATGAAGTCATACTAAAGCAGCGTCAACTAGAAATTGATTTTTGAAAAATTAAGTAATAAAATAACTGATTTAATAAAACTAGTCAACGTATGTTCTGTGCTTGTTAGAATAAACAGAAATTTTTTTATAGTTTTCAAAGCTGGCTTTTCGATAGTTTTGCTAGCACGTTCAAACTGCTCAAGATCAGTAAACAGATGATACTTTACTTATGAGGCAAATTAAATGATTATTCTACAATATTACTGCATGTATGTAGTTTAATCTATATTAACATTTTTGTAAATATTGCATCAATAATTTTTATCTGCTTTATTGATATATGCGTGATATGCAAAAAAAGAAAGAGAATTAAAGTTTTTATTTTAACATTAGGTTAAATCGATAAGCTTCGTTTCGAATGCTCAAATATGAACTGCATTTGGTGAGAAGCCTATTTTGCTTTTGTGACAGGAAGCTCAATAAAGGTTTAATGGAAGAAGAATGCATTAATAATCCTTAATAATTAAAACAAGGCATTTACAATTTTACAGCTTCGTTAAGACAAATGAGTTTTAAAAATGGAAAATTTTACTATACAAGGAAGTAAGCAAGTTGGCACTTTTCGCGTTAAAATAAATTGCGGTTGTAAAATTTTCATAATGACATGTTCAGATAAGCTGATTTAATATCATTTTAGAAATTCTAATTATCCTATGTTGCAAATTCTATCAACTTCTTTTCATGATAAAACGATTAATTTTTAATTTTAATTTAACTTCAGCATGCTAAATATTATTCCTATCATTATTATTATTTTATGAAATGTCTAAAATATTAAATACAACGAATTAATAATTAATTAAAAATAATCATCTTATTTCTATGACCTGAGATGTAAATCTCAATTCTTCATAACTAAACTATGCACCGTTGTCTCATGTTACAGTGAAGTGTAAATTAAAACATCAGTAAATACATAATTCCATAACTATTTTTCTGCCTAATACTTGCGTAAATTAAAATATTTAAAAAATGACAATAAAATAGCACGATATTTTCAGATTTGTATATTTTTTATATAATAATTACAATGAAATAACATTTCAAATTAAACTAAGCAATGTTTATACAGCATTAATGCTTATGCCATTTTATTTTTTCCAGTTTTTTTAGAAAATAAATAATTCGTATATCATTGCAGTATTGTATAAATTATCCAAAGATGTATAAAAGTTTCTAGCAAAATATGGTTCCTTTATCATATTAATTGATGAAGATTTATTTGAATGTCACTTTAAACTGCATGTAACATATTTTGTTTTCATTAATATGATTATAATTAATTTGAATAAGTAAAGTATAAAAAAATTATATCATTCAGTGTTTCTTAAAATTCGAATAATTTACAATTCTTCTTGTTAACATTTTCCTCTTTATTATATGTTTTTTCTTGATGATATCACTCTCAATAAACCAAGTTAACAGTAGATATATAATGTCCATTAAAATAACTTGAATGGGTTTTATTTTAAATAATTGTATCAGAAAAGGGAACAATTAATAAGAATAAAGAAAAATGATAATTTGGAAGCATGTATTTGCAAAATATGTGATTGAAACTTACCCTCTGGTAAACTGAACAGCATTTTGCAGAAAAATAGTACTGTACAACAGCAAGCGAAACAATTCCAACCGGTGGTTGTAAACACTGATTGAAGAAAGCAATCAATTTTTATAGTTGAAGTATATTGGAACAAATTAGACAGATAATTAAGATCTTAGTTGAGTGAATTTAAAGGCAAGCGTCAGATGACAACATGGCAATGATCAATATGCAAGTGAACTGAGCAAGAAAATTCTCTTGACAGCTGAAAGTAAACTTAGATTATAATAGTGTCAAACTGTAGACGTTACATATTGTATAGCTAATCCCAAAATTATCACAGTTGAAAAAGCATTTGCAGATTCGCAACAACAACAACAACACCAAATTCAAAAATCTCATTTTGATTTTTTTATAGTATATTTAAAATTACATTTATGTAAAATAAAACTCTTCTTTTTTATTATGAAACAGTTTCTCTTTCTCCTAAAATGATATACCACTTTGAAATTGCTTTTTATCAGTATATTACTTATAAATTAAAACAATTGTATGCAATGTGTTTTGAAATAAAATATTTTTTAAATAATATTCACTTATTATTAGCTCAATTTTTGCATTTCATTTTTTATTAAAATATTCTTCTCGCACAAACGTATGCACTCAAGAAATATCTATTGATATAAATATTGCTTTTCTTTTAGTTAGTTCACTTAACAACTGTGATAATATACAAATAGCTATCTTTAAACATAATACATGCAAATTAGCAAATGTTTAAAATAACTTTGTTAAGAAAATAAGCATATAACATGAGTAACAAATTTCCGCAACGGTGAAACTGAAAATGTTCAGACAAAAATCATGTTTTATTAAAACATTAATTCAAAATTGATTTATTTAAATTTAGCAAGCATAAATAACAGTACATTTATTTCAAGCAAGCAGTTTTATATAGTTTTAAATGCATAAAAGTGTTAATATTAATAGATGGCATTGCAAAATTATGAACGTAATTCAATAAACTTACTGGCATTCAAAACTTCATCAAAAATTCACAAATACACAAGTTAAAATAATACATATAACAGGCTTCGTGTTACATACGTTTACTGAAGAATTTTGTTTTACAGTTCGAAAGCCTTGTTGTACCAAATGACAGCTTATTTCTTCTTTTTTAAGAATAATATTACTATATTTAACCTTTACAAATTCTTATTAACATAAACGCCTTATTAGAGAAGAAACAATTGTTTGGTTGGTTCTCAGATTAGAATTCATTGTAAGCGTTGTTGAAGAAGCCCTTTTGAAGTAATATGTTCTCATGTATAGCAATATATCTGCCAACAAAAGAAGTATCTAATATGATTACATTTATTGATTAACAGGAAGTTGTACTTCTTTCCCAGATGTTCAAATAATTTATTAACAGATAAACATGAAAACAATGTAATTAGTAGTTTGCACTGAACAAAATAAATCAAAAGTATATATTACTATAATTTAAAGATTCTAAAAAAATCTAATTAAATTAAGAATAATAAAGATTAGACGTTGTAAGATTTAAATTCAAATTCTGAATTCTGTACTTCTGAAAACTGAATTAAACAATTATGGTATTCAGGAATGATATTTACTGAAGCAGAAACAAAACAAAAAACTGAATGATATTAATTAAACTTGACCATTTATCCTGTCAAATTGTACGGATGATTATTTCCTCATATCTGAATATATGAAACATTTGAATATATATATATGAAATACAATATTGAATATATAAATATGTCCCTGAATCAAAGCAAAAATGCAATACATTGACTGATTTAAAATAATAAATAGTATACAAAAATAATTTTCACTTTATAGGTAAATAATTATAAATATTATCAGCTAGTAATTCATTTCAACTAAACGTGAGCAAATTACCACTGGTAAATGATAACATACATAATGAATAGATGATTTGCTTAACTAAAGAATTATGATTTGTAATGCCAAGTTATGCAAGCAGATCATTAAAGTTGCAAATAATCTTTTTATAATACAAATGATATTTTCTAAAATTTCTTTTAATCTTTCAGTTCGCTCGGTGAATTGCATTTGTAGAAAATGAAAACATTATTCATTATTAGAAAAGTAAAGATAATATTTAAATTGAAATGTCTCAAATGGCACAAATAGCAGTGAAATGTCACTTTTTATTAAGAAAGAAAATAAATTGTATTACTTACTCATTTGAAGTGAAAGTACATTTACTCAGAAATTTGAAATTTAAGAAACATACCGATCAGAAATATTCCTCACCTGAAAAATGAAATCTGTTGTGTAATATCTTTTTATAGTAATTTAAATTTGTGTATCATTGATCGGAACATTATTTTTAGATTGGTATAAAAGGTTAGTTACTGCCCTTTGTGTGTAAACAGTGAGCAAGCAGTAAATAATAAGCCGTTTCATAATCATCTCATATACATGGCGATATGCTGTACAATAATAGAGCAGTAAATATAACTGAGAGAAGCAGGAGGAAAGACTGTTTCACCTTTTATTCAATCATAGATATTTCCATCTTTATTTCATAATGTGAATGACTATTTCCAAGTAAATTAAAATATGCATACAGTAAGAATGTCTTGCAAATCATTTTACATGTGCTAATATTGTAATAATAAAATTCTAAAAGGATAATAATAATATGCTGCATAAACTAAAACGAAAATTCTTTTGTTGCACTTCATTTGCTATAAATGTTTGTAATATTTAACATACTTTTAGATATTAATTTCTTATCAAAATAATTATTAAAAGTTCCAGAAAATTATTTAAAATATTTGCTAAAGCGTAAGCTAACTGGGATAACTTGATGCATATAAGAATGAAATTGAAATTTTATTTCTAAAAATTTAAGGAAACAATACAAATAATTACATATAATTGGCAATTCATGCATAATTATGTTCAATAAGATGTAATTAACTTTTTGATTGTTTTTGAATGAAATATTTCAGTTTTCAAAAAAGAATTTTCGAATTTAATTTGACTTGAATTCTATAATGCTATGTAGTACACTTTAGTAGTAAAGAAGATGAATGGAAAATGGATTAACGTGCATTTTGCATGGCACAGAGAAAAACAGTATCATTTTGTCATATCAGAGTAATTGGAAAAAACATCAATTTGAATTTTGATACCAGTAGAACCAGTGAAGCTGTAATTAGTCATAATGATATAATTATAAGCTAGCAAAATGTTTGCTGGATTAAATGTCAGTCATCTATAAGTACGTTTGGAGGTGCTGAGTCTTTATCAGGGAATCATCAAAAATAAAATACATGGAAGCAAATCAAAATAACAGTCATACTACGAACAGCTCAGCTAATAAATTTTCAGTAGTTTATATGTAAAACAATTTGTTATCATAAAAATAGCTTTGCTAACATTGCACCGTTTAAACAATTGCGAAAACATTCTACTGTGAAAACCAAACATTTTTATTTAAAGGCCATATATTTCATAACTTTATCATAGGTCATGAAATTAATCTTTTTTAAAAGAATTTAAAGTAGAAAATAATAATCAATCCTTGAAAAAGATGAATGTTGATTAAAAATACAATAAATCAGTAATGGATTAAAGGCAGAATTATTCTACTTAAAGCAATTAGTTTTATATAACAGCAATGAAATAAGGCGAAAAAGTATTTTATTTTTTTGTTTTGTTTTGTTGTAAGTAATTATTAAAAATCTTTACACTTTTATTCTCTCTTTGTGCAACTATTCAAAATCATTTTGTAAGAGGTCGATTTCCGTTTATTTTTTATTCCCTTCATATAATCTCAAGTCACGAGTTTCCTGTTTTCAGTTTGTAACTGAATTAAAGAAAAGAATTAAAAGAAATTTGCAAAAAAAATTATTGAATTTTTTGAATCATTCGCCTATACAAAGTATTATGATTACAAACAAGCTCATTAGTATCATTTATTCAACTTCAGGTAATAAATAAAATATCAAAATGAACGAGATAAAATTAAAATTAGCAATGAATTTGAATAATCTAAAACTCATCAAGAAATAAAAATTGCACAAAAATAAATATTTACAAGACAAAAAAAATATTAATGAATAGAAGGAAAAAATTATGTTTCAATAAAAAAAAGAAATTCCTACCTTTAAATACTTTGGCTTTGAAACAAACGAGACTTGTAAGCTGTATATATTATTATAACTAAGCACTGTGCATCATCATCATCATCATCCTCATCTTCGTTGATGTAGTTATGCAATTTAGAAAATCACTTCAAATATAAGTTCAATTTGAAAGGCATTTTATTCTAGAAGATCTCACACTAATCACATAATGCTAAGGAAAATTAAATTTTCAAACTTTGTAATTCCCAGGTTGCGTCAGAAAAACCTGACAAGCAAACTATCGATATAATTGATAAGAAACCACATTTTTGCATCAGATTTAGCATATATGAAGAAAAATTTCCAACATCTTGAAATGTTCATCAGCATAGCTTTGCTAAAATAAAGCACAGCGTGATTGAATGCTTGCATCAATGCATTCATTCATCAATAACAACCACTACGGCTTTAGCACCATAAATTTATGCGGTCTAGTTGAAATGACGCTTTCGTCAATGTTGTACTAAATAAAGCAATTAGCTTTACCAAACGGCAAACCGGTAGTGCGTCAATTACTAATTCAGCATGACTCATTTGAATCAATCATTTTGGATTTATTAAGACTGTGAGTATTGAAGACACTATCAAATATTATTTTTTTTCTCATAGCTTTTCTGAAAGCCTTTAAAATTTAAATTAATTGCTATACTACATGAACAGTTAAAATGTCAAATGTAAGTTGAAATAATAATTTTTAATATAAATTTTTAAGTTATGAAATTTGAATAAATAATAATTATTTCAGTAAAATAGTTTCAATTTGTAAAATGAAATCATCTCGACAACAAAGCATCAGCATATTTATTATTTCTTGCTTGTCATTTTCAACAAAATAATAATAATAAAGCAGTTAAAAATAAATTTATTTTTTTAATATGGATTTATTTTTTGAATTATATTTATTAAAGTTTCACAAATATCAAACTTTATGTATATTTATTAATTTTGAAGTGAACGAAACAGTAAATTACTGTACCAAACTTGATAGTCAGTGAATGAATAAGTATTCAAGTTGTTTTTATAACAAAGCCCCTGCAAATCAATTCATCGAACATTTAAATAGAATATTTGTATTTTCTGTTCATTGTATGAAAAAATATCCCCCTTATTTCTCAGGTGCAACATTTATTCAACATGTTTTCAAAAATACTGATGAAATTTTTGACAATGATAAATAATAATGTTTGCTTAGCATTTTCTAAATCGTCATATTCACTCTGGAAAATTCACATTTTTTACATTAAGCCAATTTTCTAAGACACATGATTGCCGATACTCATCTTTCATCAGATGCTATTTCATCTTTCAATTCAATGAGTTAAAAAAAGATCATTTATCACGCACGCAACCTTTCCACTGTGGGAATATTTACATCCAACAAAACTTGATCAAAAATCAAAAAGTATGAATGGTTTGAAAATAGAAGCTGACAAAAAGTGATATTTATTTTACTTTTGGTAAGCATTTTTATCAAACAAATAATTATTGCATCTTTTACTAATTATTGGCTTACTAAGAGCACTGAATTTATTGAGAAAATGATCAATAATTATCACATTTTGATCACATTATGATTCATCACATTTTATTATTTTATCAAAAGTTGGACATAAATTTTATATTTCTTTACTTTTCAAGCAGTATATTACAAATTTAGCACGTGTTGTTTGTGAATATTATAAAACAGTAATGAAAAGGATGAATAATATTAATTTATAATGATTGGAATTACAAGTGTCTGTGTGTCTGTGTGTGTATGTGTAATGACTGTGATCAATTATTACAAGTGCTTACCTTTTCCAGGTATGTAAAAAATGGGAAAGAATAACCTTTTACAGTTGAAGCTAAATGAAATTCAACAGAGTGAATTGAAGATACATTATTAGCAGACTTATTTAAAAGCTTCTGCATAATGAATGCTGAATGAAACTTTTCAATTTTATATTTCTTTTCTTTTTTTATTGTAGCGCAAGTGAATAGTATACAGTAAACAGAAATTAACAATGATGCTTCTTTCTATCGGTCACAAAGCTGTAAATGTGAATGACAAAAATACTGCAGGCAGCAAAAGAAAGCCATGTTTACAATTTAAATACACTTCCAAGCTATGAGAGATGGAACAATCAGCTTTGAACAGCTGCACAAAGTGCATACAATACCGAATGTAAATAATTTGTCGACGTGTTCAAAATACGATTCAAGAGATTTTGTTGCAATGCAATGAAAGCTTGTAGAGTGCGGCTTGGTTGAAAATGCTCTTCTTCCAATCTTTTCCAATGAAGCTCAATTTCATGCTAATTCTGTTTTATACTTTCAAACTCTATCAATCGGATGCAGTTGAAAAAACCAACGGGACAATTGTAAATTCAGCTCAAAATACAACTCAGTCTGTTGTGAATACTTCTTCTACTCAAGTTACGACCAATATTCAAAGTCCAAATAAAACAACATCCCTGACCGCAGGATCACAGATACATCAAACTTCACAAACGGACGAATTCAATCCTTGGAAAAAATTATACGGGGAAAGAGAAATTATAAAAGACGTGATGGGGTGCTCTTGGCCGGATGATTTGATCGACAGGTATAAATTTTGCGTCAAAAGTGCTCATTTGGAAAATTCATCTCTGCTGAACGTGGATCCAAGTGAAGGCTTATATTACGGTCTACTTAATTCCAACACATTGAAAACACTTGTAGAAGAGTGCAAAAAAGGAAAATGCCGAAGTTACGTAAGTAATTCTGTGTTTTTTTCTCAGTAATAAAAAATTAAAAGAATCAAATTTGCTTAATCATCAAACATCATTACCTTCAATCGAAGTATTGATTTTGTTTACACTGTCGGCTTAATTTCCAAATTTACGCAGACATTCATTGTTCTATCTCAATGGCTAACTGAATCAAAATAATAATTCCATTCTGTTCATGAAACATGACTAGAAATTGTAATAAATGTGAAAAATTGCATAATAAGACCCTTTTATGTGTTTTATGATTTAATGGAACGAAATGAAATAAACGCAAAAAATATGATGATCGAATGAAATTGTTCAAAAGAAAATGTCACACATTTTTGATTTAATAAAAATAAAATAATTTACAAAATACTCTACTGATTATTAAATAGTGCAATTTTAATTGTCCAAGTTTTACAAGGACACGTCAACGTACTGTGTAATGAAAAATCATTATTTACACTTTTATTGATTTTCATGTTCATGAAAATTAATTATTTTTTTGTAAAAACAAAAGTTCTTTATACAATTTGAACATTTTGAAAACAGCGATGTAAGATTCCAATAATGTAATGAATTTTGTATTTTTCACATTAATTGGCTAAGAATTCAATGCAAAAATTACAGGTCACAAATGTAAACCCATATTTTTACTGCTAAAATTAAGGATTGCATAAAAATAAATCAATTATCTGGTTATCAGAGACTGCTATTATTATTGCCAACTGCATTTGATATATTTAAATTTATATGTATTTTAGATTCAACCCCAACAAATCAAAGATACTATTTTAATTTGGAGAAAGAATATGCAAAGTATAAATGAATTTCGAAACTGTCTTCAGAAAAACACAGAAGGGATGGCACGCCTTTGTGGAATTGGAAGCCAAGTACAGATTCTTTTTTTTAATTGAAAAAGCATTCTACAAATTATTTAATTAATTTTCTATTCAATATCTGCTTTTTATATTTGTATTTTAATACTTTGAATAAGTTCTATATTTCAAAATTACATATCAATTGTTTTCAAGTGTTGAAAATATTTTTCAAAAAAATTCAATTTACAATCAATCAAATTTACAATTATTCAATTCATTGTCGACAATTTTTTGAATATTGCAATACCTTTTTATTATCCTAAATGTTTATATTTTGCTTTCGTTGTTTTATAGTTAAGTACGACAATCAGTGGAATGGTTGGAATGCATATAAATATTATAGAAATTATTCTACCGGCTTTAGAGCTTGAAAAAGATGACGAAAGCGAATGCCTGATTGAGATCATCGAAGCAGCTTATTATACAGCTACTATTTACCTTGGAACTGAATTTTATAAACGAAATTCTGTGAGTAATTTTAAAGCATAGTACTGTTTGTAGATTATGTGAAAAATAGTTTTGGTAATAATTCTTGAAAGCACAATCGCTATTATATGTAGGTATTCTGCTGGGAAGTAACCCAAAATGATTGTATGCCAATTTGCCGTCAGTTTGCTGAAATTATACAATGCATGAACAGCAAATGCAAAAAATTAAAAGAATACGTTAAAAAGTGTGTATGAAATGCGAAATATTGCATAATTTTAAGGTGAATATATATTAATTTTTTAATTTTCAAGAGTTGGAATTTGGCAGTGGTATTATTTGTCAGAGAACAATGTAATGAAAAAGTGTAATCTTACCGACGAAGATGTATGCAAAAGTAGTGCAATTGGACAATTGAACAAACCTTCTGTAAGTTTGCTTACTTCATTTATTATATGAATATTTTGTTAATAAAAAAAAAGTTATCAAAATTTTTTAGGATTCTTCCAATGTTGGAATAAAACATCTTTTCAATATTATTGGTGAAAAATTTCATGAATTCAAGCATGATGTAGAAGCAGAATTTCATACACCATTTTACATTGTGGTTGCAACGGCATTGTCAGTTTTCTTCATTTTAATTTGTACGATAAATTAATTTAAACTTTCAAATTAATAATAATTGATTATTCTAGTTTTCATTACAATAATATGCATGTGGCGAAGCGGGTTGATTTTGAAACGAAAACGTAAAACAGTACGATACAGTAAAATTGTACCGTCTGACAATTTCAGAGCTAACGAAGAAACTAGAGCTTTGACAATGGCAGAAGATGATTTTTGACATTACGCCTCAACGAAAATGATAACTTTCCAACCTCTTTTTCAATTTATTAAATATTTCATTTTGATTTTGCTCAAATAAAAATGATGTTGCAAAATTTCTAAGCAAATTATCATCACGTATAACTGTTTTGTAATAATTTAATGCAACAGATTGTTGAACTGAAATATATTTTAAATTTGAAATTGCCAAATAATTTAGCATGTTATTGAAAGATTACATTTAAAAATTGAATACTTTAAAACAATGCATATTTAAAAATCCCATATTTGTATAGTTTTATTCATATAAAAATTATTATTATAAATAATATTTTCGCTAATAAAATGCTTAATGAATATTTTATTTGTCTTTTAACATGTAAATATAATATTCATCGCATACATTACTTGAAAATTTAAAAAGAGAAGTGCTGTTAAAATTAAATATGCATAATTTGTTACTCAAAATTTAAATAAACTTGAAATTAATGTGTACAGCAATGTCATAGGATAGTGTGTTTTAAGAATTTAAAATTTATTATGTGCAAATAATTTGCTGCGGTTTTGTGCTTTATCATACTTTTATAAATTTCCAGTGGCATACATTGTGTATGCATATATTTTTAACTACATTAAGAGTGAAATTTCCAACAAAGAGTGAGATCAAAGTAAGCCCAATTGTTCAATAGGAAATGCTTTGCTTTTGAGATAGTTATTTTTTCACGTAATGTGATTGACAGCGGCGCCGTGCGGTCAACCGACGGTCAAAGGCGGCTTGCCAATCAACAGCACAGTTGTTCATCAATTGTTCAAGAAGAAAAACAATTTTGACAAAAAATACAAACAGCTGACTATGATATCAGTCAGCAGCTTACTATCCAGCTTAGCTTGTCGGCACTTTTACCAAAAAAGCAGTATTGTTTTTATTTCCTCAGACCTCAGATCAATTGAAAATTGATATATCAAATTTATTCATTTTCATCTTTGATAATTTTATCTTTTTATTTGCAATTTTCACTTTATACTTCAAGATCAATTGACATGTGTAATATATTTTTCGTAGAACAGTTTATCATTTAATGGAATAACAAAGTAATGCAGATACCTTATTATTTTTTTATTTGTATAACCCGGTAGTAAAAATATTTCTCTTTAAATAGTTAGAAACAGAATTATTTTACAAAAGTTGACTTTATTATCATATATGAGATTATTAACAAAAATAAATAAATAACTATGCTGTAGTGTGTGCGAAAAAAAGTCCTTTTTATGGGAAAGAGAAGAAAAAACTCGTAGTATGATTGAAGAGCAAGGCAAATTGTCCAATGGACAATTAATCGGCTTTGTAGCCGGTGGTTATGAGGAGCACTTTTAATGGGGATTGAAAAGAAAATACACCGCCCATAAACTTTGTCGTACGGTTGAGTGGGCCACTCATCCGGCATACAAGTGGCTTGCAAATAATCGACCTTCAGCGCATGGCAAAAAAACTGCGTTAGCCGGCGCCGAAAGGGTCAACAAAATTTCCGAATTTTCCAAAATGGCGCCGTCCAGTGCAAATTTGCCATCTAATCTGACCACCCCCATTGTTAGCATGGCGCCGGGCCCCAATTGACCCTGGTCACTACGGTCGACGGTGGTGCTTTGGATCGCGTCAGATTTCGCGGTTGGGTTGTCCAACCAGATCAACACTGGACAAGAAGCATTGTTCGAGATTCGGTAAGCGGATCGACCGTGGTGACCAAAGAGGGCAGATGTCCACCGGCCGGGTCGACCATCAACTGGTGCCCGTCCGCTGGGAGTGACCGCCCGCCGTAGCGGAACCAATTGCTGCCCTACCCCTCGCAGAGTGGCATTGTTTCACATTGTCTGCTAACGCCGGCTTGCGCAACGTTGAAAGCGTTGTTCATTTTCCGGCCGGCCATTGCTGCTCATTTGCTGTCCAACGGTGCTGAAAAAGCTTCATCGAGGCGCGAACCACATCCACAAGCGCTCACAGTTGCTTTCTATTCATCGTCAATAGACTCAAATTACACATCTGTTCAGCAGAAAAAAGAAATGCAATATTCATTCAACAAATAATACAATTGTTTCACATAAAAGAAAAAAAAACCAAGGAAACTTTATGCATAATTGAAATCAAAATTTACATTTATGAACATTTCATGGATCAAAAAAATACGGAAAAATAAAAAAGATAACAAATTGATGCCAAGCAAAACTCATCTGTCAAAATATGCTAAAATCCATTAATTCCAAAAGATTAGTTTGTCAGTCAATCGTCAGCAGCGGCAACTTATCGGTGAACGAGATTTTATTCCAATGATAAACATTGAAAACGAAATTCCATAATACAGCTTAAAAAATTATCATTATTATGAGAAAAAAAATTAATTTTTAAACAATTACTTTATTTATGCTTATATATTATTTATTGGAATAAGCTGTACAGTTTTATATTCAGCAAAAAACCATCTAAATATGACCAATGGCAAAATAAGCTTTACTTTCAATAGCATGCATGATTGCTTTGAAGAAGAAATTATATAAGCTGAATATATTATTACTGGATTTTCTGATGTATCTTTTTGTTTTTTTGGTTATTGCGGAAAAATGAATTGATTGAAAAGTCAAGAGCTGAGAAGATTTATTAGCTGATTGTGACCCAGTTCCATGCGATGAAGATGTGTCAAATCGGCGACAGAAAACTAGCATACGTCATCATTAACTCTTTGCAAGAGGTGAACCGGCGCCGTTGGCAATCAATCGTCCACCCTTTTCGACCTGATCACCTTTGTCTGCTTATTTTCCCACCGCAGCAATAGAATAACTTCAATATAATAAGTGGGTAAATTTTGAAAAAAAACACATTTCATTCACTCTTTCATTTGATGATAATATTTAATTTTAAACGTGATTCCAAATTTTCATTCGGATAGAACGATTTATAAATTACATAAAACTCGCCACTTTTCGATAAGCTGCTCTATAATGGCGATATGCATGTATTTTTTTTGTATTTCTGCTTATTAGCATAAATACTGCATATTGTAAATATAAGGGTATAAGTTCAAGTATAAAAACAAAATAATAAGACTTTATTGTTTGTGGATAGCCGATATTCGTCGATTGTTTTTGCAGATATTTATCACAGGAAATTGTTCAATTAACGCCGGCTGACCGGCGCCCCTTTCCATTCATTCTTGCCGATTGTATCGTCTTTCGGCTTGTCGGCTTGTATGGAATTGCCAGTTGGCGCCTACGCGGGTCAACCAATGGCGCCTGACATGTCAACCGTTGGCACCTTGTGGCTGGCAAATGGCCTTTTTCCTTTCCGACAGTAGACGGCGCTGTGCAATTGCAACGCTGCTTCTACAAGCGTAAAAGCCATCAGTGGGCGTGCTAACGAGCTAACGCGCTTGGTCATCCAAAAAAATAAAAAATAACAATAAATATAATAATAATAATAAAACCAGAAGACGGGCCATAGTTTTCCATTCTTTTATTTCTATTCATCCGCTGGCTGTTGCTTCTTTTGCTTTATCATTTTTGACGTTCAACTTTTTGCTATTCTCTTTCAGTGAACAAACAGCATACACGACGGCGCAATGATGATGATGATGCTGAATAAGGAAAAGGACACAAATGACGAGAAACCATCACCGTCTGGTGAGAACGTGACTGTGGAGTTGGAAAATGCAAATTTGTGGAAAAAATTTCACCAGCACAGCACCGAGATGATTGTCACAAAAGGCGGCCGTCGGATGTTTCCCACCCTGCGTTACGTCGCGTCCGGTTTGGATCCTAATGCAACGTACTCCATCTTTTTGCAACTGATCGCCACCAGCGAGTGGCGTTACAAATTCAGCAGTGGACGTTGGGCAGTGGCCGGTCGAGCCGATCCGTCTGCTTTTCAAGCGACCAGCTCTCAAATGTACATGCATCCTGACTCACCGGCTTCAGGCAGAATTTGGATGAAGCAGTCGATATCTTTTCACAGGCTCAAATTGACCAACAATCCACACGGAAATCAAGGCCACGTATGATATTATCAGTTTGCATTTTGCATCTTTTCTCATGTCAATAATTTTAGATTCTATTACACTCGATGCATCATTATATACCCGTGATAAGTATTGTTCGATTGCATGAATTTTATCCGCATCCGTCCAACGGGGCGTCCCAGATTGTTGCTAGATGTTCATTTCCTGAGACTCAATTTTACGCCGTTACTGCTTATCAAAATGAAAAGGTGATTCAGCTGAAAATTGATCACAATCCGTTTGCAAAAGGCTTCCGTGAATCTGGAAACGCAAAACGTGCCATAACCGCTGATGATGATCCAGGTATTCTGAAGCTTACATCTGGTTATTTTAAAAAGAGAGAATTATTCCAAAATTATCATTTTTCAGAAATGAAACGACCAAAAAGCTCCACCGAAAAGTCAGAATCTGATTTCAATCTTTCGCCAGTAACTGCTGTGGAAACTGCCGAAAAATTGAACTGTACCCAAGAACCCACGGAACCTACGGAAGAGAAAATTACCACACAACCACCCCTAGTCGCACCGACGCCCTTGATGTTGTCACTCCCGGCGTTGAATCTGCAAGCTCAAAGTGCACTTTGGTCAGCCTCCGCCTATGGTGGAGGAATCTTAACAACTCCGGGTCTACTGGCTCCTCAGTTGATGGTTCTACCGCCAGCCGTGCCCACTCAACCTTTAGCTGCTTGGCATCCGTCGCCTCAAACCTTGGGTTTGATGTCTTCATCGCCATATGCATTCAATCGACTTGTTTTTCCGTTATCGCTGTGATATTTCACAGTTCTTCTTACAAAAATTGTTTGAAAGAAAATAAATAATTTTTCTTTCTTACAGTGTTTACAGTAGCGAATTGAATTGCAGCAGTGTTCAACATCTAAATGTACTGTTTTTCTATCATTCATGCTTATCATCGTAATTTTTTTTCTTTAAACACAATTTTATTTGAACATTTTTAGCATTCTTAATTTTTCCTTATATAATAATATTATAGTTTTTCACTTTTAGAAATACAATGTCACTTTCATTGAGTCAATAATAACATTAACGCTGTAACTTTAAAAGTCATTTTTTGAAATACTGTACTTTACAAAAAAGATACTGTATATTTGTTATTCAGCAACGACTGTGATTGGTAATGAAAATTGTACAGAATAATTTGAAATTTTTTTTCATTTAACGTGCATGAAAAACATATCACAATCAATGATAATTTTTGCTTTTACATTTTTATAAGTAAAAACAATTTTTTGATAAAATAAGTATCTTTTTTAATAATCATTGGGATAATTATCTTTTAATTTCAATTATATTTAAAAAATAAAAATGATGCACATTCAGTTATATTTAATTATATTTAAAAAATAAAAATAATTTAGCAGGCACAATCGTTTTATTTCCTGTTTCTTAGTATTGATTGCTCTTACACTTGTAATCGAAATGTGTCATTGGTAATCAACCTCTCTTCTGGTAAGCTCAACGTTTTGTTAAAAAAATTCTCATGTTTGTTTAAAGAATTTTCAGTTATGATTAAAAGATTAAAGTTTTTGTAGTTCAGTTTATTTTGTCGCATGTAATATGCAATAATGATAAATTCGTCACTTCGGAAATTTAGTACAGTGCTGTTGATTCAAAAAATATCAAATATGCAATGCTATCCATAATTTGGTCAACAGTTAACTTTAATTATTTTCCAATATTTCAGAAAAGTTTGCATAAATTTAATCTGATTCGTTTTTTTTGAATTATTTTTCAAATTTAATTAACTCAAAAATAAACGTAAAAGTATGAAAGAAATCAAATGTATTTAAAGCGATAAGCATTTAATAGTTTTTCCATTCGTTAGAATTAGCAATGCAATTTTTCACAAAATTTTGATGCGATTAAATTTAATTATTTTTGAAAATCTGTTTTGATTCTTTTACTGCTTTCACTGTATTATTATCAATTCTTTGCTAAATATATTTTTACACATGTCCCCTATAAAGCAATTAATTTTAAATATTGAACAACAAAGAAATTTGAAATTATTTCAAAATCCTGTCGCCATTTTCACTTTCACACTCTTACATCGATATGAAAACATTAACATTGAATTTAACTCATTTACTAAATCAACGTCACTGCAAACAAGCAAAAACATAAAATCATATCTTATTGAATAAATTTATAAAATCATTCAATCACATTTATGATAATCTTTGCAAGAACAGTGTTTACAATGAAAAACATTCTTCAAATGAATCAAAGGCAGCAGAATAGTTTACTCGTATTTCATTTCACAAAGTTATTCTTTTCTGACCGGTAAATAAGTGATCGTTCTTCAATTTCAGGCGTGCTTGGAAATCCAACGTCCCAAAAATGTTCCGGAGTTTTTGGTCTAGGATGCAAAGCTCTATGACGACCAACTTCATTCAGTCGTTTAGCTTTTTCTTCATCGTCCAAATATAATTTATCCACGTAATTTTTACAACAGTGACAAGCATGCCCGTGCAATTTTTTCCTCTCTTGTTTGCTTTTGACCGGCTCATTTATGTATTTATATGGAACATTCGCTTCATTTGTAGGAACTGAATCAAAGCTGCTGCTCAGCAAAGGGTCGACTGAAACAGATTTCAAAGCATACTTTTCATGTGATGTGGAAACTTTATCCGGTGTACATTGAATTTCATTTAAATCAGCTGAAGACGCAGCTTGAAGCTCCAAATTCGAATGTAAATCAAAATTTTCAATATCTTCGGAAAAACTGAATTCATCGAAATCAAAAATCAAGCAACGTTTTGTTTTCCTTTTCACTGAAGAAGAGAAGAGTTCTGGTGAATATTCCGCTTTAATCAGAAAAACGTTCTTTGCATGCGTATCAGGAGTTGTCGGTGATATATTTTGAACTGTTTCATTTTCATCTTCAACGGACGGTGCCAGAATTTTTGAATTAAAATTATCATTTGACATAAAATCAGACATCTGCAAAAACGACCTGAATCTTACAATCAGTTAAATTAATTATTCGACAATCTTTTAAATTAAATATAAAATATATAAAAACGTATAAAACGTAAATATTTGCAAGAATGATAACATCGATAATTAATAAATCCATAAAACAAAGCATAACAATCAACTTAAGAAAAAGTACATCTATTTATTGAATCAAAATATTCATGCATATAAGAATAAACCTTATTAGCAAACTTTTAATCAAATATTTATGATGTTTTACCATAAATCTCAAAAAAGCACACGTTCTCTGTGTTAAAACTTAAAAATTGAAATTAAATTTTTTTTTGAAATTTGAAAATGCCGCAGAAAGTATGAAAAGATAATCAAGCTTAAGCTTTCCATAAGATGCAAATGAATTTTAAGTAAAAAAGCAGCTTATATTTTATATTAAAATACTTCGTAGAAAATATTTGAATTTTTAAAATTTAAAAAATTTAAAATGAAAATATATCCTAAATTTTCTGTTTTTTTTCCTTTAATGTTTAGCAAATTATAGCAAAATTAAAAATATAAAAAAATAAAAATAAATTTAAAATGAAATTATTATGATATTTATTTATTTATTTTTTAAAAATAATTTACATCTAATTTAAATTAAATATTAAATATCAATAAACAATACAGTAACTAATGTACCTCTACATCTTTAGTTATTGACAGTATTCATCTTAAAAGCGCTTTTATATTTTAGAAATTAAAAATAATTCTTTTATTATAAAAACTCTAAAAAAATTTGTATTTTGTGAATTTATTTGTAAATAAATTTACAAAATTATTTTTTTAATGCTGATAATTTAAAAATTAAAAACATGTTAACTTTATTTGTTTTTCATAGTAAAATAAAGGCGTAGAGCTCTTCCTTAAGAAAAAAAATAATTTCATAAAATTATGTAAAACAATGTTTAATACTGTCCTGTTATAATGACTTGCTTTGAGTTTATTTAATTTTGTTTTGCTTCACATTAATTGTTTGAACTTGCATATTATGTATTTCTACGGTCTTGAAACAATGAGATATACATTAGCCGTTGTCACTTCTTCGTTTGTACTGTATGAAGCATATTTGTAGAAATTTTAATTTTGTATTGTTGAATAGTTTTCCACAGTTTTTTTAATTTTTGAATAAATCAATTTAATTCTTTTATAGCACTTTATAATCCTTATATTATTTACATTAATTTTTGATTTTTTGTTTTTGATTTGAGCAACTGTCAGCCTATGAATAAAGAGGCAGTTTCAGACAACATTGAAGGCGTTAAGCTGGACAGATGTGTGAAAGAATCAGACATCTCAGGTTTATTTTTGCATTTTTTATAACTTTTTTCTTCAACCTCATTTAATGAAGCGTGTTCTAGGTGATGAAAAGAATCAAGAAAAAATGGAAGACGTTAATAAAGGTTTCTTAATTTTTTGGACTTTTTTATTCTTTAGTAGTAAACACAACTTCATTTACCATAAAATGCTTTAGGTATTGGAAGCTGCGATTGGGGTGATTTATTGGATACCGAGGAATTGAATGGTTTGTTTGGCAATGTTTATGTTTGTAGTTTTTTATTCGAACAACTGTGGGGCATTTTTATAGGAAATGCTGAAGTGATGAATTGGGCTGAGGAAGTGGACATTTACAGAGGTTAGTAGAATATTGGATTGTTTGTAGCGTTGGTTTGAATGTTTGAGGACTTCTTAGAAAATATTGAAACATGCGACTGGGCAGATTTGGTGGATCGAGATTCTTTTCATGGTATGTTTGAATGTTTCATTACTAGCCGGTAAAGTCAGTTTTTAATTTAAAAAATGGATTTTAATTCAAGAACTTGAAGAAAATCACAATGAAGATCTGAAGAATTCAATGGAAAATCAAAATACATTAAAGATAGAAAAGCTGCCAAATGATCCGCCATTTTGTGTGATCATCTTAAATTTGCTACACACTGACAAAGCACAGGTGGCGGAATTTTTTCGAGGTCTTGAAGTAAGTTTGTCACTATGTTTATTTTAGAGTTTTAGTAGTGGTGTAGTTTTAGTTGTATTGTTGTAGTTTTATTTTATGTAAAATATTTTTTATTTTCATTTCAGTTGTTATCATATTGATTGTTGATATTTTCCTTCTATCCAAATATTTTGAGTTTTGGCCATTATATGATTGTTAGTGTGATCGTTCAGTTATTTATTTATATGTTTACCAAAGTTCAGATTATAGTTTACAATAATTGTAAGTTTTTTAAAAGAGTGTTGAAAGAGTTGAAGTGGAGACTGTAAATATTATATTGTCTGAATTTTCCTTACACTTAATTCAATAGTGCAGTGTTTTATTTTTTAACTGATGAATTTTATGAAATTTTATATTCTTGACTCAGAATTTTAGTAGATTGCTATAAAATTTAATTTTTGATATTTAAAAAGTATGCAGTAATTGTTTGCTTTTGTATTTTATGTGGAATTTAAATTGAAAATTTTGTAAGTAGCAACAATTTTCTAATGTGAATTAAGATCAGAAAATCAGTTTTTAAAATTGATGAACGCTTTTTCCTTTATAATTGATATAAATTGTTGTACTTATGTGTTGTTTAATTTTTCAGAGGGAAATTCATTTTGAACGATGTTTTATTTTAGATTATTAATTTTCATTTCATGTGTTATGGAGATACCGGTATTGCATATTCTTGTATTGTTGAGTTTGCCGATTATAAATCTATGGAAGAAGCTTTGTCCATGAATGGAAAGGTTTCTATTTTATTCATTGTTTGTTCATTTTTTTGTATCATATGTAAATGATTTTAGCGGTTTTATGGTCGTCAGATAAGAGTCGAAATACCGCACTGTCGAACTGACGCTCTGCGTCGAAGGAGAAGTATTGCTTTTTTTTTCTTTTCTTTGCATAAATATGAATTTGCAGTTTTATTTATTTTTATCCATTCCATTTATTCAATATTGAATTATTTCAATGTTTTTCGTTATAAAGCATTGGTTTCACGTTTAGACACTAGCAGCAGTGCAGATCGCTATCATGATGGTCGAAATTACAGGAACTTTGCACAGCGACAGCGAAATTACAACGAAAGAGGCGTATATCATTCAGATATTTCACGTAGGCCTGCAGAAGGGTCGTCGAAATCAATGGGAAATGTTCCTTTGAACAATAATCGCTACTTGTACGGTAGAAATCATTCAGCAAGTAGACATATGCCCACTGATGGCTGTCGTCGTGATGGTAATTATGTCCAGTATCTACGCAGAATACTATTGTGCATTGTTTGTGATTTTTTATTGAAGAATTCAGACGTCGTCCTGAAAGTGTCGATGGTTCCTTTCAGAGAAATGCAACGCTTGAAAATGGAGGAAGAAATGGTTACATTCCGTGCAATGAGAGTAATTTGCATATTTGCAATTTGATTTGAGTGAAAATGTAAATTTTTACACACCTTCCAGCCATTCCGGTAACGAAGTGGAAACGTGAAAGTGATGAGATGTTTTGCAAACTGGCGACAAACGATACACCACGTTCGTATCAGACAATATTTGGTGAAGCGAAGCCAGTTGATACAGCAGCAAGAGAACGAGAAATTGAAGAACGTCTGTCAGCAGAATCAGTGTGAGTGCTGTTGCTGATTTATAGAAAATTAAAAAAGAAAAGATTAAAGTAAAAAATTATTTTTTCTTTTATGAATTTCAGATCCCGTCGACATTCTTCTTGCTCGTACGCATCTTCAGTTTCTGTTAGCGCGAGAAATGTTGCTAATCGACTTGCTGAAAAAAATAATTTAATTATTAAAAAGAATCCAACGCCTACAGAGGAAGAAGGTATGGATATTTTAAGTATTGAATAAAATTTCTTTTTGCTTGTAGTTCTTCGATCCGATAGTAATTTTTAATTGTAATTATTGATTAAAAAAATTTTTTTCTTTTAACAAATTAGTGTCATTTTTTCATCATGCTATGCAAACGTTATGTTTCGAGGTGGTGATTCTTTTTTATTTTAAATAGCATCTGGATATGAACGTCAAACAGAACAGAACTCAGAACAGCCTTTAATCAGGGGTCAATTTAAATTGTTGGCCCGTGAAAAGCCACTGACGGAAGTACCAGTTGAAGATCAGAATCAGTTGCCGACGACAACAACATGTGAATTTGTTATTCTTGTTGTTTTGTCTTTAGTTTTTATTATTCTTGTTCCTTCAGATGCACATCAAAGCCAGGGTAGTGTCGAAGCTGTTGTAGAACAGTTGAGCAGTGTACAAGTCGGTGTCTCGGCTGTTCGACTGCCAAAGCCACGTCGTTCTGGCTACAGTCGATACCAGATTCGGCGTGGAGTTGAATCTGTGGAACAAAACCGAACGGAAATGCAGAACAATCGAGATTGTTCTGAAAGATCAGAAAAGTCACCATCAGATTTCAATGCTCAAGCGGTTTCGAAGCGGCCAAACGATATCCATCAAAGGCCGCCTCGACATGGAGGCAAAGTACTGCCGCAACAGCCGACTATCAGAGTGAGGGATCGCGTGGACAGCGACGTCAGGGAATCGGAGCAAAAACCGACGGTCCCCATATCAACGCCCTGTCGGCAACGGGATTGGCACAGGCCAACCGGTGGATCTGCCACAGACGACTTGCGGATTGGATATTGGCAAGTCGTTAATGAAGTTGAACGCAACGTGCGCAAAGATGACCGGTATCATGGTTCGGATAGAAAATTCGACAGTAGAATAAATTCGCGGTTACACTATCCGGACCAGCAGTCAGCCACTGTCACCACTGCTAGCTACCATTCTGCCAATAACTTAACACAGCCGGGTATGCCTTTTGACAGAGGAACAAAAGGTAGAAATGAACGTCATTCCCACTTATCCAGTGGTAGAGCTGATGGAAATTATCCGGTTGTCGATCGACGACAAAGAGGGCACGAATGGGTTCATCGAAATTCAAATAGACAATATGGAAAGAGTGAAGCTTGCCAACATAATCTGCCCGATATTGATGAACGAGCTCAGCTTCACTCATTCGGTAAAAACAGGAGCGATGAACCAACTAGCCGTGTGCGATCCTATAAAAATCTTGTTTGGCATAATAGCAATCGTAAGTCACTACTTATATGCAATATTGTTGTTAATTAAATAGTTGAACAACGCATTTACTATTCTCATATTCTGAATTCATTAAATATTTTTAGTGTACATAAAACTATTACAGCGTTTGAAAGCTTACCATTAATTATTGAATTCTATCTTTTTGTATTTTTAAGGTACTGCAGGTGAACGTCTGTATAATCTGAATCTGCAAAAATGGGGAAATGCAGATATTAGAAATATTGTGGAAGTTCGCAGCAGTGAAGCTGTGCAGAAAAGAATTGCAGAGCCGAAATCGCTTGCTAGCGGTTCTGCATTTGTGGCGAAACCAAAAACCGATCACAACGACAAAGCGTCGTGTAATTTTTCTTCACGGGACGCTGAACTGCCTCACTCACGTTCAACAGTTGCTGTTGAGGAAAAAAAGCAGAAAAACAATTGCAGAGAAGGGGAAATTCAGCAAAATCCCAATCGAAGAAACACGAACGCTGCCAGAGGACGTCGTAGAAACAGAGCTGCTTCCAACGTAATCCAGTATTTCTTTTTTTAATCTAAATATGCATATTTATTATCTTTGTAAATTTTAGGCTTATCTGAATGAAAACAAGTTCACAATTCTGCAGAACGTCAAAAGCGAATGAATAACTTGCCATGACTTGCGCATATTATATACTCATTTGCATATTTATCGAATTTTTTATCCGTTTGTTCGTTACTTAAGTACATAAGTACTTGCTTGTCTCCTTTAACTAGTTCATAATTTAAATTATGTTTAGTTCATTTGATACTGTATTGATTTATGTATGTATGTACAATTTTGACCTATGCCATTTTGCCTTGGTTCCCTGATTCAAAGATCTGCGTTACAGTAATGCCTATACGATGAAATGTGTCAATGTATATTGTATTTGAACGTTTAAGAGGAACAAAGTCATATTTCGTGCATCTCTTTTTCGTTGAATAAATTTCTTTTATCCATAAATAATTTATGTTGGAAAAAGGTTTTCCTGAAACAAAAACGTATATCGTTCATTTTGGACATCTTCAGTTGGCCAATCTGGTAATAACTGACCGATGTTACCGTAATTTTATAACTTATTATTCCTGTCGTCTGCACGGTTGTTTCTAACAACTTATGATGTTATGCTTATAGCGTTTGTCAGTAATAATCGGCAAAGCAACTTAAAATATGACGCATTTTCTATCTTTGTATGTTAAAAATGATTAGCCGAAATGGACGATTATGATACCTGATAGATTGCTTGAAATTATTATACCGTAAGTATTAGACTAGTAAAACTTTATCAAATCGAAAGCGAGAAAATCGATGACCAAGGAAGAACAACGACGGCTTAGCAGCAGAACAAACATTTCCCACTAACAATAAGACTAATAATCACATCGTTGTGTCTCGTTTATGCAGATCTCGAGAGGTCAGCAATTCGTGATGGGGCGTACCTCCTGTAGTTCAGCGCTGACCCGGTCAGATGGTGCTTCATCACTGGCGGCTATCAAGGAGGCGTGACGTCTTGTTTGTTTTAGTACTTGGCAGGCAACTTCTCTCAGACAACGTTGATCTTGTTGTTTAATTCTCCCATCCATGGGAAAGATTGTTTTCATCATCGGGAGTTGTGGCTTCCAACAGGTGGAGCTGTGCCGTCGGCTTAGTGGCAGTGGTAGTTGCCGTTTTGACTCTGACCGAATGCGCGATTCCATCCTATCCATGGTATAGTTGTACAGTTCATCCTAGTTCCATTGTAAGCGTGGATGCAGCTCATCAGAGAGTAGTACGATGTAGAACGTCTTTGCATCACACGTAGGAAGCCCTACCTTGCAAAGAATCGCCGAAATGTTTACATAAATCTCTGCGATGTCATTCCTGTAACGAGTCCCAGGTTTATAGCCCGGGTGACCATACATGTGAAAAGACAGACGTTGACTTCTGGGAGTCTGGTCAGGGGTACGGAAGTACAGCGAAGTCCACACCGATATTGGAACATTCGTTTCGTCCTGATGAGATAGGGTGCTAGGCAACCCAGTTGAGTCGTGAATTCGTGACACGAGGCTCAATAAGCTTTTCTTTGTGTCACCTGTGTCTCGATAAGTTTTTAACGTCAATTTTAAAGATTTTAAATACTCCTACCTGTAAATCAATAATTACAGATAAATTATTCATGTATGTGCCCTTTGTTGTTGTATATTACGTATGTCTGACTGCGATTGATGTTTGTTTAACAAGCAATCTGAATATGCTGTTTCAGGAGCTTGAAAAACATTTATGAAGAACAAAATTGTTATTTAAAGATTTAGGGTGTCAGTTTATTTAAAAAAGCAGATTACGAATAATATTGTCATTTAATTTAAATTTAATGTTTACGAAAAACATATTTATCTAATAGTAACGTAGGAAAATGTAATGATGATTTTGGAACGCACCGCTTTTTGTACTGAGCTGAACGTGTTATCATGTGATTCTTTTTGATTGTCGAGCTTGTACTATATACATACAGATAAAGTAACTTTTTTCCCATTTTACTGGATACCCATCCAGCAAATCAGTTCGTCAAGCTTGTTTTATTCATTTTTTCTGAGATAACTGGACATCTGTAATGTTGCCAAAGAAACAAACGCAGCGCGATTGCCGAATTATTTTCAACAAGCGAGTTATCGGTGAAAAAATTCCCTGCACAAAATTGTACTTTTAATAAGATTGTAGAAATAACCAACAGAATAATTACAGATTGCATATAGCGTGAGAAAAACAACAACACTTGTAACATATCAGTAATACAAATACTGTGTAAAATGGACGATCGAAGGATAAATCTCCGAGCTCGCAATTTGCCAAAAAGCAGAAACTTTGATGACCATTTTAAAAGCAGCAATTAGATTGCAAGAAATAGAAAAGAAAAATTACAAGTCCCATTTTGAATTGAAAAAGTAGCAAATCAGTTAATCATTTGATTTTCATAAAACTTTTCGTGAATTTGCTTCATCATAAATGTCATAAATTAATTAATTAATGAAATTTGTTAAAAAATAAAAACGTTAATATTGTAGAATTAAAAAAAAATAGCTGAAAAACCGTTTTGCGCATTGTGAAAAAAATGTTATTCAAAGTGGGGTTTGAACCCGATACCTCCGGATTTATAAGCACTTGCTTTAAAATTTCAAAAAAATGCCCAAATTTTGCATCATTTTTGGCATGTTTTTGGAAATTATCTTGACTTGGATGCGATGTAGTTGAAAAAGGTAAGGACCAGGTCTGAGTTTCTTGAGCGGGCTGTACCCGGCGGCTTATTCGCGAGCGCTATCCCATCACTGCGCTGACGCGGGGACTTTTGCCTGCTGCGTTTCCGCCCTCGGCCGGTCCGACCCTCTTTGACGAACCTGGTCGGCTCTGACTCCTCAGAATCAACCATGTTGACGCCATGCTTGATGCGGACGCTCGGTCAACATGAGCACAACCAGGCACAGAACTCCCGCTCTCAAGACATCCACTGGTCCAAGCCTCCAAGTAGCTGGATTACAAGCGCTCGCCACAACGCCCGGCGATGTCAAAATCGACACAAAAAATATATATAGTAACTTGAATTTTTTTGTCGCTATTTTAAATATTTATTGCCTTAAAAATACACTCCACAAGATAAAATTATCAAAAAATATATGAGAAAATTAATTTTCAGCACCTAAATGAACTGTTGTTGACGACGTGACGTCACATTTTGCTCTTTTCCTATTGGTCGGCTAAAATTGAACTATCAAGGCACGAAAAATGTGAATTAATTTGATAGAAGAATCTGAAATATTTCATCTGTTACTATAATAATTTACTGTAAGACGCATTTTTTCATATTAATGCAAGATTTTCATTTGCTATATTTTTTGATTAGGTGACGTAACTGCTCGTCTGCAGAATTTTATTATCACGGCTAATCGCTGCAGTGTTTAATGTTTCACAGATTTCTTTGAAAAAATTATTTCAACATTTACATTTAAATTCATTTTCAAAATAAATGCAGCTTTACTATCTAATTTCTTAAACATTTCTACCTGAAGACTGTAGTGCATTCAAAGTTTTTCAGATTAAATTATGAAATTGATGCTGAAAATCTGGGCAGCAGTTCTTGCACTGACTTTTTGTACAACGAAAATTAAATAATAGTTTCACATCAAGTATGCTGGTGGTACTTTTCAAGCACTTCTTCAATAGTAATAACACTTGCTTCACATTTTCACTATTCACACTTTTTCTAATTAAATTACTCTTCCTTGTACGTTTAACCATCTTTTCATAAATATTAATTATAAAACAAAGATTGCATTCATTTGTGTCAAACTGTTCTCCTATTAACACTTGAATTTCATTATTATTGTATTATGTTTCAATTTTTATATTTTGTAAATGAATATGACGTTTCCGAAACATTTAATATTTTCAGTTTTTACTTTTGTCTCCACTATTCTGACTTGCAAATTTCTATTAAAATGGTATATTTCTGATATTTATATTCTTTTCATAGTATTGTTTGTTACTTTTGTCGTTCTTTTGCTTGCGCCATTGCCTGAAATCTGTGGAATTGTCGTTCGGTCAAGTTTCCTTGCTATTGTATTCTTCACTGGCTTTTGTGGTTGTAATTCTGATCATTTTGAAATTTTTCATCTCTTTGGATGGTATTTATGCGTGTTAAGTACATTTCATTTCACTGAATTCATTGCTATAGCCGTTTGCAATGACGATACTTTGTCAATTGATTCCTTTTTGCTGAATCATTCTGTTGAATATTGGTTAGCTGCAATATTAAGCTGGGTGGAATATTTTGTTGAATATTATTATTTTTCAAGTTTAAAGTACATTGCATTTATTAGTAAATGCGGTTTTATGCTGACAATTACTGGTGAAGTTGTTCGAAAATTGGCCATTTATACTGCTGGGAAAGGATTTTCGCATTTAGTGAGCACAAAAAGAAAAGAAACTCACAAGCTGGTCACTACTGGCGTGTATCATTTTTGGCGACACCCTGCTTATTTGGGCTGGTTGCTTTGGAGTGTTGGTACTCAGCTGATTTTGTGCAATCCTGTCTGCTTTGTTGGCTATTCATATGTCAGTTGGAAATTTTTGAAACAGCGAATTCAAATTGAGGAAAGCTATTTGGTCCAGTTTTTTGGCAATGAATATTTGAAATATCGTGAAGAAGTGCCATCGGGAATTCCTTTTGTTGACTAACTTAAATTCATATGATATTTAATTTCACTTGATAGCCTGCTGCTTTGTATTCGACATTTGTTTACTACAATGAAAGTAAAATACTTGAAATTTTCCTAAAATTTTATAAAATTTATTAATTTGATACCTTCAGCTTTATGTGTTTTTGAGCAGATTTTTTCTTCACTTAATTAAGCTTAAAAACTGCTACCGATGCACCTATTTTTCTATTCATTGTTATTATGACTGTGATAATATTTTAAAATATTAAAACTTATAAACAAATTAATGTTTTGTTTAATTTTATTGAATTCTTAAAAATTATTTTATATTACAATACAATAAATAGTAATCATTATAAACATTAACTTGATTATTCATATGATTTACAGTATGATGTGATTTGATTTCAGGCTTAATCTAATAACGAAAGCTTCATGAGCAAGTGATTTGAAAAAAACAATTCGCGATTTGCAGAATTTGTTTTAGAAATGTTCTTAGCTTTAAGAAGTGCTGACTAACACTCAGTGTTCCGTAAAAATACACTGTAGAGTAATGGGTCACTATGCTAGAATATTGACTGATGATGAATTAGCAAAGTTGTCTTCTGACAAATCGGCTTTTAACGATTTCCAGAAAAGAAAACTTGAATCAGAATTGCAAAAAAATTGGGATAAGTTTTACCTGAGAAATAAAACCTTATTCTTCAAAGATAGACATTGGACTAGAGAAGAATTTCCAAAGATACTTCCGGAAGCTTGTGAAAAGGTTCTCTATTCCCGTTTAAGATGTGTTTATTTAATTTCACTAATTTTAGGGAAAAAAGTTACTTGAATGCGGATGTGGAGTTGGAAACTTGATATTCCCTTTGTTAGAATATTTTCCACATCTTTTTATATACGCATGCGACTTTTCACTGCGCGCTGTCAATTATGTTAAAGTAAAAGCGAACAGATGATAGATATATTTAGCTTAGAAAAGATATTTTATTTTAAAAATCTTGTTTCAGTCAAATGAAAGATTTGATGAGAGAAAATGTTTCCCATTTGTTTGTGATCTCACGAAAGATTCTCTTAAAAATTTAATAAATGAAACAGATGTTGATGTGTGCACGATGATCTTTTTATTATCAGCTATTCATCCTGCCAATATACCAGCTGTACTACGAAATGTTTTCAAAGTAAGCCATATTATTTACACATAATGTTATTCTAAATGTGTTGCTAATAATGAAAATTTGCTATTTTTAATATTTTAAAGCTTATTATTTTTACGATAGCTTTATTTGACTTTTAAGACGATGTCGTTTTATGAATATACAAAATGGATTGTAATAAGTTTGCTTTTTAAAAATTTTGTTTCTTGTATATTTTTTAAAGAATATATTATTTTTTTATTTTAGAATTCAATATTGTTCGGTGAAATAGAAATATCAAAAATTGAAGTGTGTTTAGGTTTTGAAAGCAGGTGCCGTTGTATTTGTGCGAGATTATGGTTTATTTGATCATGCTCAATTGCGCTTTGGTCGCGGCAAAAAAATGGAAGAAAATTTATATGTCCGACAAGATGGAACATTTGCTTACTTTTTTTCCGAAGGTCAGTGTGCTTCAATCACACTTCACTAGTGTCGAAGTAATGTGCTTATTATTTTTAGATGCTTTGCGTAAGCTGTTTGTTGATAATGGATATGAAGAATTATCGGTCAGCTATATTTCCAATAAAACAATAAACAGAAAAAAGAACATGGAAGTACCTCGAATTTTTATTCAAGGTACATTTCAGAAACCATTTCCAGGAAATGATGATTATGTTGATAAATTTGATAATTTATCTTTACAATATCATACAAATGAACAAATGTGAAATTGATTTATTAATTATTAAAAAAAACTTAATATTGATGTACGAAAATAAAATGATGAATCACTTCTCATCGAGTTTGTTTTCTGTATTTCAAACTTCAACAATCAACATACAAGTTTTAATAGTGAATAGATGTTTGAAATAAAGAGCAGTGCCAGTTTAAAAAAGAAATATATAATTGAGCAGTATGAGGAATTTTAATATTTTGATCAAATTGTACTACTGAAATATATATATACATAAATTATTGATATAAGTTGAAATTGTTGAAGAGAATCTAGTGAAACCTACTGTAGTTAGCAAAGAATTGACAATAAAAAATTTTTTTATTGTACAATTTGTTCTCATTGTTCCAGTTTGTTCAAGTTGGGTTGATTGTAATGTATTTATTTATTTGGAATAAGTTTTCCTCATTGGCCCAATACATCATCGTTGAAGGGTGAAAAATGGATCCATTCTTACAAGGCCACGCCCGTTTCTGTAGAGAAGGCTGATTTGATTTTGAAAAACACCCATTCAGTGCAACCGGTCAGTTGTGCTTTGGTGAATGTAGACCATTGTGAATAAATAATTTCCACCAGGATACTTGAAACGTGCGTGAACAACACTGACATGTTGAATACATTTCAAACAACCAACGCCTTCGCATCTTATTACACCACACTAATTTGGCCTTAATTTTTCAAGCAGGTCAAACGAACAATGCAAAGCGAACACAAAGATCCATCATTACTTCTACTAATAGTTCACTTCACGGCCGACATCTTACGCCCAACTACGTAAAAATAAAAATTATGATCCAACAACATCTCAGCTCACGCATCTTCGTCCTCGTTGTCGTTGTTGTTCTAGCTTTGATCTGCACAAGTAAGTATTTTTCATTGTCATTATTATTATTATCATTTTATTTTAATCAATTTATCAAAATCAGCCAATGGCCAATTGGCTACATATTTGGATCGAGCTAAACAAGCGGAAAATTGTATGATCTGGAGTAGTTGGGGTGGTTGCACTTGGATCCGAGGGCCGACCCGTGAACACCGATGGAACCAACCCTATTTCAAGCAATTGTCGCCGCTTTGTCAGAAAAGTGTCTTCTATTCCAAGTTGAACGTATTTTTTGGCAAAGCAATTGAAAATGTGATCCAATATTTGAAAACAATAACCCTAGATGAAAAGCCGTGCGGCATGTGCTCGTACAAACAATCTTGCGGATACAAATGTCACAGGAGGTAGTAGTATTTCGACAAAAAATTATTTATTTATTTATTACTTGGAAAAAATGAAATTATTACTTGGTTTGATCAGGAAAGGAGACAATCGTTATGTGAATCGTATTTTCGTTGCCGAGAGTCTATGCGATGAGAGGGATTTCAACGGTGAAAGTCAACAACAAGCTTGCCATACGGCTTACGATGCTCTGCCCAAAGAGAACGACGAGTGCCAAGTGTGGCCAAATCGTGCCATCTCGATGCCCAATGTTACCGGCGATTATAGAAATATTGTCAACGATTTTCAAATGTCAAATTGCATCAAAACTCTGTATAAATATTAATTGACAGCTTTTTTTTAAATATCTTTCAAATTAATGATATTTATTCATTGCAGGGATGACAATGGAAAGATCATCTGCCGTTGCTGTTGTCATCCTTACCATCCCCATCCAAAAACTTTCCAATGTCAAGCGTAGCTTTTAGCAGATGAAGAAGAAGAAGAAGATGCTTCAAAAGAAATATTTTTTTATTAAAGTAAATTAAACAATTATGTGAATTGGAAATTTTCAAGTAAACAATCTGTTTCAATCGGACGCAAAATACTGATCAAAATCTTCTCTGGATATTTTGCCAGTTTTCAACTTCTTCACCATTTTGTAATCGTCTTCAATTTCACCAACTTCTTCCACAGTATACTGGTGGCCGGATAATTTCTGCTTCCGCTTGGCGCCTTTACCGTTAGTTTTGGCCTGGACAGCAGTGTTCTGCTTGTTGTTGTCGTTGCTTGTGCGACGACGTTGTTCCATCAATTGAAGCCTCTTCTCCTCTTTCTTGCTGTCTTTGTAAGCGATCGTCGACGTATCAACTGAAGATCGTTTGAACCGGCTCAAATCTCGTCCGGATAATTCGGGCATCCTCGGCAGTCTCAGAAGACCATAACAATGAGCAACATTAACAACATCCATGGCTGAAATTAACAAACATTTACCATTATTTAATCAAGAAAAAACAAACAACATTTAATGAATGAGCAAATTTTTTTTCATCATAACCTTTCAAGCTGCACACAATGTAACAATCGTGTTTACAATACGATTGGATATAGCTGACAAATGCTCTCGTCCCTGCTTCGAGTATTTCTCTGGAAAAAAAATATTCAACTGCTTAATCAAAGAAAATGTAAAAACAGTTGCTTAAAACAGATCTTACCTGGATCTCAATGCCCGTTCTCGCAACACTTCCAACATCTTGTCGCAGTCTTCTGTCGTACACGGCAAAGACAATTCGGATAAACTAACTGATTGATTTTTTTTCAAATATTCCGGATAACTCTCCTCATTCGGCATTAATAAAATCAACGCTTTTCCTGATCTTCCAACTCTGGCCGTTCTGCCGCACCGATGAACGAACCAACTTTAAAATATGAAAATTTATTCATCAATATAAAATTACCGAGCAAATTTTTTCAAACATACAGTAATAATTTCAAAAAACAAAAAATGATCATCAAAAATCTACCTCGCCTGTCTTGGTGGATCAAATTGAACAACCCAATCAATGTCGACAATATCAATACCGCGAGTCATCAGATCCGTCGCAACCAGTATCCCGGATTTCATTTTGAGAAATTGGTGGAAAATACGCTGACGGCCGTTCTGCTTCTTGCCGTGGATGGTCAATACTTCGGTTTTCCTTTTGAAAATTTTTTTCAAAAATTCTCCAAAATAATCTACACATCGACAAGTGCTGAAAAATATCAATATTTTCTCCTTCAGATGGTCCAACAAAAATTTCCTCAAAACTGCCAATTTCGCTTCTGCCGCAACAATCTGTAGAGCAAAGAAAAAAAATAAAAAATTGAACAGAAATTTAAATATCCACTGCTCCGATTATGCTGATCACTTACAGAATAGTAAATGCTTAAGCCGCGCGGTGTAGACATGGTCTGTAGATCGTTTTCCACTGCTTGTTTCTTCATCACTGTTTTCTTTGAAAACAACTGCTCATTGCCGCTAATAACAATTTTCACAGGATTTCGCATTCCTATTTTGATAAGCTCTTCCATTTTTTCTGGAATTGTAGCAGAAAACAGACCCGTCCTTCTCGTTTTTGGCAAATGGGACATTATTTCTGTCATACTAAATTTATTAAATCATTTTTTGGTTTTTCTTTTTACACAATAATGCTTTTTTTTCTCCATTAAATACCTTTTTGAAAAACCTAATTCCAGCAATCGATCCGCTTCATCCAAAACAAATACCTCGACCATTTTGAATTGAACTTTCAGATTAAAATCACCATTTTCAGAATTCAAATTCAACAACGTTTCCAATCTTCCTGGTGTGGCGATGATAATATTTCCACTGAAATTCATTGCAATAAAACCCTCGTTGTCAAAAAAAATATTTATAAGATAAAAAATGAAATTACCCCCCTTTGCAAAACTTTTTCACATCCTTCTTAACGTTTCTTTTCCCAGAAAATACAACACTTTTCAACTTTGTGACATTCAAAAAATAAGAGAACACTTTTTCCACTTGAACTGCCAGTTCCTGGCTTGGTACAAGAATAACCGCGCCAATCTGAAATTCAAAATTCATTTAAACCGAATTTTAAACTCTCAAACAATTCGAAAATTCATTGTTCGTTGGTTGTGTTCACCTCGCACCTCAGATTTTTTCCATTCTGGTTTCGCTTTGAGCAGTATTTCCAAAACGGGCAGAACGTAGGCGAGTGTTTTACCGCTTCCTGTAGGTGCTTGAACGATCACATCTTTGAAAGATACAAACTGTGCAATGCAGCTTTTCTGTAATAAAAAAAGAAAAAGAATCCACATACAATTTTATTCAAACTTCAAAGCATGAACATAAACAACAAATAATTGAAACTTTTCATAATTCCGATATTGGAAAAAAAATTTTTATAACCAACTAAAAATTAATAAATCAACATGACCACTGACTGACTGGCTAATCAACAGGACGAAGTGTAATAAACCTTGACAATACAAAAGCCACTAGAAAACTACCAATGACAAATAAAAATGCTGTCAGATAGAAAGTTTCTTCGTCAAAGATGTCCGTAAAGCTCGGAACCACTTGATTGACTTGATTTATCAAATTCATTTTCCAACTCATCTTCATCGGTGAATCATTCATGTTGGTTATTTTTAACGTTCAACCAACACACTTGTTCACCAGAAGCGTCAAAAATATTCAAGCACTTCACAAACAAGCAGAGTTTTTTTTACACTAGCTAGAAAAAATTTACGAATTTTACTTTTCAAATGGAAACTTAAATTTACAGAAAAATTATAATAATAAGATAAAACAAAAAAGCAACACTACGTGTATTATTGTCCGCTTCAAATTCGACAAACAACATGCCAATACTGGGAATATCACAAAAATGCAACAATGCAATTTGGGCATTATTACTGACATCAAGGAAATGAACAATTTCAAAATGCTACTTCATTTAAATGAATTATATAATTCATATGCAGTACAACGTGAAAAAAACGTAGACTGTTGAACACATATTGAACTCAAAATTTCGAGAAAGATGATCAAAAAAGTTAAAATATAATTCTACAGTCAATGATATTAAAAAAGAATACTAATCTGATGCAAAATGTCAACAAAAGGTATCGTCTTCACTTTATATAAGTTTGCCAATCTATATCCACTGCGTGCATGCACACAACATTCTTAACAGAAAATTCAAAATAAAAAATATTTATTATGCCAACAGTTCATGAAAACATAAATGTCATAAAAATACAAAACGACTGTTTAAAATACAACAACTTTCGTGCGCATTACACAATACAAACGACTACCTGCACAGCTGTAACGCCAGTAAACCCCAGAACAGTTTTAACAATTTCTTTCAAATCTTCACGCACAGGGATATTGTTCCACATAAAAAATCAGACACTACAATTAAAGCAAGTTCGCAAAATCATTGGAAAATAACTATTATTATACTGTAAATGTGAAAAGAAAGTTAGGCTTTATTATTAGTGACAGTAGCTTTTGCCACATCGTATGAAAAATCTGTGTATATTATTTTTGATAATTACTTCAAATTATAAATTATTTACGCGCTTATAATTGATTTCTTTTGCAATTATTGCTGATGAAGACATTTCTTATTTTAAAATACGTAATTAAACTTTAATTATCTGTTACAGTAGTTGATTAATGACAAATTGACCCACATTTTCTTCAGATTTACTAAATTAGTCGAAATTAGCTAAAACAGTGGTTCTCAAAGTGTGTATCGCGTAAAATATTAAAGTACGGGAGTAATCTTTATGTTCGTTAGGAGTCATCAAACATTGTTGGATGAACAATTTAGCTTTGATTTAGTTACTGATGACCTGAGAATCACTATTTCTGTCTGGTTTCTCACAGTACGCCGATCTATGTCACGTTAATTTTAATTGGTTCTCAATCATTTTTTGCCAGCAGTTGCCCTTCTTTATTACACATAACTTAAAAAAAGGTAAGTAAGTGTAAAAACAGGTGAAGATTTGCTTGAGGCTTGAGTGAACGAACTCGTCGCAGCTTGTCGCGGCGTGCTCAGTATGCTTATGCACTCTGTCGTAGATTAGAATGGCTGGAACATTAATGATACTTGTTAGTAATCAGAAATATAATATTTTATTAATTTAATAATTTCCGTGCTATGTAAGTAATAAGTGTTTCTGCTTTTCATAAAATTTAGCCTAGTAATGGATGAGTGGTTGATAAGGAAACCGGTAAAAACGCAAGTAACTGAAATGGAATCTCAAAAAGGATCCTGAAATTGAAGGAATTGAATGCATCACAATGTGTACTTTTTCATTTAACCAATGAGAAAGCCATGCATGCCTCATACCTCATTAGCTTGCGAATTGCACAGTCTAGTAAGCCTCATACAAATGGCGAATCTTTAGTACTCCCATCGATTAAAGATGCTGTTTGAGTTCTGTTTGGTGACAAGTGCTTGAAAGAAACTGAATTAATTCCACTTTCTAACGACACGGTTTCACGCAAAATCGAAGATATGTCCAGATGGATGGAAGATCAGCTTATCAACAGGGTTAGAGGAAGTATATTTTTTCTCTGCAGCTGGACGAGTCAACGGATGTACAAGGTTTATCCCGATTGATTGTCTTTATCCGTTTTGTATGGAACAATGAGCCGCATGAAGATATACTGTTTTGTGAACCAATTATTCGGGGTACTAGTGAGGAAATATTTGAAACTCTTGACGTTTATGTAAAATCGAAGGAGCTGGACTGGAGGAATTGTGGTGGTATATCTACTGATGGTGCACGGGCAATGTGTGGTAAGAACAGTGGTGTTGTGACACGCGTTCTTAAACAAAGTCATAATGCTTTATGGACTCACTGCTTCTTTCACAGCGAAGCATTAGCATCTAAAACTATATCAGACGATTTGAAAAATGTTTAAACACTGCCGTGAAAATCATCAGTTTTATTAAGAGTAAGCCGTTACAGTCTTGCTTGTTTGAAAAACTTTGCGAAGAGATGGGAAGCGGTCATAAATGTCTTCTTTTGCATTCTGAAGTACGTTGGCTGTCAAGGGGCAAAGTGTTAACAAGACTTGTTGAACTCCGTGAAGAAGTGCAATATTTCTGGAGGGACAAAATGATTACTCGAAAGTATTGCGGGATGAGAAATTTGTTCTTAAGCTCACTTATTTGGCAGACCTATTTCCGAAATTAAATGAACTAAATTTACACCTACAAGGGATGGACGCAGCTGACATATTTTTGGTACGTGATAAGATTTGAAGTTTTATCAAAAAACTGTTAAAGACGGAAATTACTGTTGCTTCGAGACATTGGCAACTTTTATCGTCGAAAAAGAAGTTACACCAGATGAGGATTTAATCTCTATGATAGTTGCACAACTAGAATCGTTGAAAGAAAGCTTTATTATTTCAGTGAAGAAATGAAATTCTGTGATAAAAATATCTGGATTGTGAATCCATTTCAGAGTGATGTTGTCGATACTAGCATATCAACGAAGACAGACGAAGAATTAATCGATTTGTCTGAAGATACATCGTTAAAAATGAGTTTTGATCGTAAGAGATTAATGCAGTTTTGGCTCTGAGTTGAAAACATATCCAACTCTTTCCACCGCAGCATTAAAAGTGATGCTTCCTTTTACTACTTCGTACATGTGCGAAATTGGATTTTCAGCAATGATTGGGATTCAAAGCAAATTTAGAAATAAGCTACAATTATCCAACATCTTGCGTCTAAAACTAACACATGTTAGTGTGGACGTCGAAGAAGTCATCAGTGAAAACAGAAAACATGCCCATTGTTCGCATACATCTCATTATGCATTTGACAAATAAACTTATACATTGTAATTAGGTGTATTCATTAAAAAATTGAAAGTATTAAACTAATATATTTTCTTTAACTTCTCTTGCCTTTTAAAATATGCATTTTCAAGCAGATGGTTTTATTGCGAAAAATTACCGTTTTCGAAAGTTTGAGAACCACTCAGCTAAAAGGTACTTGACAAGTTGTGTTATGATTTTGATATTAATTTATTACAGAGTTTTTGCTCATATATTGCAATATTTGCTTTGCTGGTTTTTTATTTAAAATTATTTATGGGCATATTTTGCTTATACATATGATTTAAATAATTACTAATAGATAAGAATCAGAAAAAAATTATTTTTAGGTTTCAGTTAGAGAATGTTGAAAAATTACATTGTTTAATAATTATGAGAATATACTTTTTGTATTTTTTTACAAAATTTGCCAACCGTTTAAGGGTTTTGATTTTATTAATTAAATAATTGAGTTGAACCTTGATTTTTTATTTTTAAATTAAAATATATAATAAATTATTAAGTAACAGATTATTACTAAACTCAAAAGTATTAGTTATAAGTGTTATATTATGAATTGGTATTAATTAGATTATGGATTCTGAAGATGAATTTTATCCAAGCGTAAGCGGTTGTAAACGTCAAAGGATTTCAAAAGAACAAAGTATACAGATGCGACTTGTGAAAAAGGAAAAGAAACTTCGGAAGCTGATAATGGAGGCTGAAAAAATGAAGAAAGCAAGCAGTTTGAAAAATAGTGTTGAAACTGACGACAGTGAATCTTCGGTTGGTCGTTATTCGGGTCGATTGTACACTGTTAGCATCGCCATTCCTGGTTCAATTGTGGAAAATGCTCAATCGTTTGAACTGAGAACCTACTTAGCTGGACAAATTGCTCGCGCTGCCTCTATTTTTGAAGTCGATGAAATTATCATATTTGATGAAACGGCCACAATGACCAGCAAAGAAGTGGAGATGTTCGAAAATGGTGAATTGCGTGCTTTCAATTGCAACTGCTTTTTAGTCCGAATACTGCGTTATATTGAATGTCCACAGTATTTGCGGAAACATTTGTTTCCATTATGTAGTGATTTTAAGTACGTTGGTCTTTTGAATCCTTTGGATTGTTTTCATCATTTTCGAATGGACGAAGTTGAAATACCATATCGTGAAGCTGTTGTAGTTAACAAGCCAGTCAAGGATGGTCGTGGATCATTTTGCAACGCTGGTTTGGCAAAAGATGTGGAAATTGATCGAGCATTGAAACCCGGTATTCGTGTGACGGTGAAATTTGAAAATTCTGATCAGAAACAAAAGCGTCTGGTGGCGAAGGTTGTCAATCCAACAGAACCTAGAACAGCAATGGGATATTACTGGGGTTATAATGTTCGACTTGCAAAGTCGTTGAAGTCGGTTTTTTCCGATTGTCCTTACGTTGAAGGTTATGATTTGATTGTTGGCACTTCGGACAAGGGAACCAACGTGGACAATGTTCAGTTGCCATCGTTCAAGCATCTGCTGATTGTTTTCGGTGGCGTCAAAGGCATCGAAGCATGCATAGAGAATGATCAACATTTGCAGGAGAACGATCCTGAATCGTTGTTTCAGTTTTATTTGAACACTTGCCCCAATCAAGGTAGCCGAACTATACGCACTGAGGAAGCTATTTTAATTACTTTGAGTATTCTACGGCCGAAATTTAATGTCAACTTTAACGAGTAAATTTTTCGGATTCATTTTATTTGTCATATTTTTTATGCTTCCTTGTATATTTCATTTTTGTAATTCGAATGACTCCAGAGGTCGCAGATTGGAATTTGAGAATCATACAAATGCAAAAAAGTTAAATATTTTGAACTCGCATACTATCAGCTTAAAGGACATAAACGCAAGAAAAAGTTGACATGCTATGAACTGCACCGCTTGATGAGTAATTCTTATCTGGTCAAACAATGCTATTTGTTTTTCTTTTCTGATAAATAATTCTCTTTTAAATATTAATTTAAATCTTGGAAAAAATGTTTTTTCTCAGTTTGAGTTTCATTCAACACATTTACATAAAAACAAACCACTGTTTGAAAAATGTAAGTTTTTATTCCACTTTGTAAGTTCATTTTTCTCCTTCCTGTACAAGCTCGATTTGTATAGCTTACATTGCAATAGCATTCGATAATAATGCGTTACACTTGGCTTTGAATTGATCATATATATATATATAATTGTTTTAATCACAAACAAATCTAGACAACATTAATCGCACTTATTCATTTAAAAAATATCATTGTTCGTGCTAGTTTCTCATTTTTTATTGTACATTATACTTCCAGTTTATTACTACAGTTAACTGATGTGAAATCTAGTTTGAGAAAAATTGAAAATATTTTAATAAAGCTTCCATCATTATAAAACTATGTCAAAAAAACATTGCGTTTTCAAAGAGCTAACAAAATTACGGGAGCGGAATACAGTTAGTTCATCAGCATAAATTATTTTGTTTATTATTAAAAGTGTCACAATTGAAATGGCTGGAAAGTGTTGTACGTTTGCTGTAATCTACGGATTGTTACTTCTTTTGATGACAGAAGTAAATGGAAGTGATCAGTCGTCCGCTATTAACAGTACTTTACAATATATGACATGTTTCTTGGAAAATTTTATTCCACTCGTGGAAGAATTCGAAAATATTGATAATTTAGAAGATTCATTGCAATGTATCCAACAGTAAGCAATTAAAAAATTAAAATATTATTTTATTTTTAATTATATTAAGCTGTTATATATATATATATATATATGTATAACAATAAATATTGTAAAAAGTTTAAAAATTAGTTTGTTCTGTTTAGAACTGAATGCTATCAGTTTATATTGAAGCAAAATTCTGAACTCGCAGCTCTCGAAAATGTTGACATGAATGTCGTCAATGAAATTACCGACTGCTTTATCAGAACAGGCTATGAGATGTTAACGATGGGGATGAATTTTATATTAACTCAGTTGGGTCTTATTTATGGAAAAGTCGAAAAAAGTGAATATTTTTCTACACTTTTAGAAATAAAACCAGCAACAGAATCTTGGATGTAAGAATTCTAATACACATTACAGTCTTTTGATTAATATTCAATAAAATGTTCGTACAGATTTCAGGCAATTCATATTGGACAAGTGGTAAAAGATGATGACACTTGTTACCCTGAGGCAAAAGCAGAAACAGAATATTGTTTGGAAACGCTGAAAAACAGTCTGAACGATAGCCGGCCAAAAATGTTGGATATTGTTGAACAGATTAAACAAATTTGCATAGACAGGTCTGTTGCTAATGCTTTTTCGTAAAACAGCAAGTAATATAAAAATGAATTTTCAGCTTGGAGACGACAGAAATTCAAAATCTTATCTCTGACTTAGCCTTTCTGGAAAAAGAGGCTCATAAAACGATGGAACAAAAAGCATTTGTAGAGCAACTTTACGAATGTGGTGAATCAAATTTCACACCCCAAATACAACCACTACTTGATCATATTCTGAACAACATAGTCCAGTCTCTGAGTAGCATGTTACAATATGATACAATTCGAAACGCCACTTTATCTTCAATATCTTCTAATTGATTATTTCATTAAAGTAGAACTACACATTACTACAGACACTATACAATGCATTGCTGTATATTATACTTGTATTTCACTTCTAATGGACCATAATAAAGTACATATAAACGAAACTGCTCGAAGCTTTTCAATTTTTTTCCTTTACAAAGTAGTCATTACACTACCTTTCAAATATTTACAAAATATAATAGATATCGAATGATATTTTCAATTAAAAAGTATCTGAAGTATTGGTCCTTTACCACAGCAGAACTTTTAGTTTTAATAAATATTTAGTTATAGAAAACAAAATTACAAATTCTGTTTTCTGAATAATACACAAAGTACAAAAGAGACAAATTCAGACGTGGAATAGAACAAATGTCGTTCATGAGAACACTTTGAAAACTCCTCAATGATTTGCATTTAAAAGTGTCTTCTGATAGTTCTGTCTTCAGAAATGGGCAGTTAATTATTTGTCAGTTTTTAAAAATTTATGATGATCTCCGGCAGCTTCCCGTTTCCGGCCCTGCCAGAACTGCTGCGGTCATCACCCGTAGAGCGTTCTCCGCGCGCCTCCTCAATTATTGTGCGCGCTTGGGATCTCCCGTATCGGTAGCGCTGACGGCATCTTGCCCAGTCGTTTATCGCGGACCGATGCTCTTCTCCCTCCAGGTCCAATTCCAATTCGGCCTGGAGTGCCTCTGCCGCCCGGTAGGTCTCCTCCGTCATGGCGACCTGCTCCTCGATCTCGTAGACGTCGGCCGACCCTGCGCACAACTCATCGAGTTCTGCCAGTAATCAGTTCAACCGATCCTTGTTAGCTGCGAGCTTCTTGGAATGGGCCTTCGCAGCTGACGCCAATGTCGTCACTATCCATAGGTAGTGTTCTTCGAATTGATCCGGCTCAGAGGACCAAAATGTAACGGCAAGTTACAGCAAACAGTAAGTAATAATCAAGTACAATTTTGCCACACGTTCGCTAGTCAGACAAAGTGACAGTGCACTGTATAAATGTGCAGACACGAGCGTAACCTTCTCGGACGTAAGTTGCCCTTCGTGTCCTCACCTCGTGGCTGGCTTCAATCTTCTTCGGTTGACTTCGTCTTCGGGGTTCTCAGGCTGTGCTTCCACGATGCGCTACCGCTCTACGCGCTACGCGTACTACTACTACTCTCGATTACTACACTATCGGCGGCGCTGTACATGGCTCTATGTATAGAGCCCCGGGGTCAGCGGCCTGGCGGATGGTTCAATCGAACTGCCAATGGGCAACTTGCTCGCCGCGCGGGACGTTCGTTATCTGAGGCGCCTATTTAAATCACCGTCGACTTCAGTAAATCGCCTGGGTTCGGAACCTTTCATCTCCGTTAGTCCGCGGCGCCCGGTGGCCATTTGGCGGTTCCGTTACGACAGCTGCTTCTCCAAGGTCGTCGGTTAACCCGTTGCCGGCGTTGTTTGCGCAAGAAGCCATTGCCTCGCGAACAATTTAAAACCTATGTAGCGGACGCGGCCTGAGCTAACATCTCTATTTGTCCAGACAACGAAGCGGAAAAAAGATGAAGTACCGTAAGCGGATTTAGACTTGAAGATCGGAGAAGGATTACGGTAGTGCTTGGATGGAAAGGAGTGTGGTTGTGGTTAGTTCGGAAAGCTTGCTGTGACGCATTCTGGATGGTCTTTGTTCGTAGTTGCTGATAAACACTATACTCTCTATCTGTCTTTTGATTGTTATAATGTCATCGGAAAAGCGCGAAGCCGGAAGAAAGGGAAGCAAAGCCGGCGGAAGCCAAGCGGAGATGACCGCGCGGGGAAACCCACCGGTCGACATTGGCTCGTCATCGCCTAGCGACGAATGTGCTAATAGCGCGATTACGGAGGTAAATGAGCCTGTCCGAGAGAGGGGCTCGTTACACCTGGGCACCGCAGGGGTCTCGTTTGACCCCGATCCCACGGCGATAGCGATTTATCCGGCCTTGCGCGCACATTGATCTTGCCCAAGCCCGCATCTCATGAGCACCGGCTCATGGGTGTGTCACCGACGAGGTCGGTGCCGTTCCGTCCGGAACAAAAACTTTAAAGCAACATTTTCCTCAAATTATCTTTTTAAGTAGACTTTTTTGAATACATTCTGTATTATACAAACAACATTTTGTAGTAAAGGGATTTGGTACACTGTGTTTCGCCAATTCTTGGGGAACAACTTCCTGATGCTCAGGTAGTGCACTGTAGATATGGACGTTAGCGGCTACTCAAGTTCTAGCAAAAGTGCCGACCAGGAAAACACAAATGATCCGTAAAGAGATTTATTACTTAAGTTCACAACTCCAACAACGACCACTAGATGCCGGCACAATTCGAAACTCAGCAGTCTTTCTCAGCTTGCTCTTCCTCTCGTTCTTCGCTTTCCGCTAGAATTGACTTCCCTCACTTCGAATTTGCACACACAAACGCTACTCACACATTCAACTGAAACATGTCAAGACAACGAGTTTATATAGCACGCGGAGGCCGGCCTCGACGGAAAGTCGCTGGACCGGGGCGCCGAGCTGACTCGGATATTGCTGGTGGTTGGCTTGCCGGGACATTCATTCTTCGTTCGAGCAGATTTAGTATGATGAATGACAGTGGAGCCGCTTCTGGCGCAGCGTAGCGATTCGCTCCGCATTTTGAACTGAAGACCTGCAGACTTGGGGCTACAGTACCTCTCCGTCCGGAAAATACTGGTTTTACAGAAGAAAATTTATTTCATTAATTACATTTATTAAAGGTAAACTAAAAAATTGAATTTAGTTAAAATATTTATAATATCTGCAATTAGAATAATATTAAAAGTAGGGCAATATACTGACAGTATAGTATGTGAACTTGAAGCAGATTAATTTAAAAACATTACAGTATCCATTAGGAAATTATTTTGATGCATGCATAAATTCTGCTGACTTTAATGTTAATGCTTGCTTGTATCTGAGATTGGTATGTTTTTTATAGTTTATTACATGAGTCCTGTTTTTCATGTTAAGTGAATTTTAGAACTGCTTTCATGCTTTGCTTTCGGTTATTTTAAATGTTAATGTAATTTGGGATTGTTTGTTTTGTGTCTGTTCTTCACTTAAAATTTATGACTGTTTATTAAAAAGTATATGATTGTTTGTGATTAATTTACTAATTTAGTGTATATATGAAAAACTGAGTTTTATTTTTTGTTTAATTTTCAATTTGAAATTTGAATTTATGTAATGCACAGTATTTATTTTTTTGATATTTTTTTTCAGTTTATAAGAATTGAAATTGAAACAGTAGGACAAGAAGATTTTAGAGAAAATGACAGGGAAACGTGTAAGTGAAAATTGTTATATAGCATATGGTTATTTTTGTTTATATTTTAGTAAATATTATTATTTAGGAGTTTGTTAAAGTTTATTGTTTTCCTGACGAATTGGTAAATAGCGCCACAGGCGAAATATCTTTTGAAGAACTGAGAGCATCACGCTGTTTGAGTAAGTATCGAAAAGAAATAAGATAAGATAAAAAGGTTTTTCCCATCAACGGATATATTGCTTCTAGCGCTTTCTAGTTGGTATAGTAATTCTGTAGGATTTTTTATTTTTTACTTTTTTAAGATGACTTTGTACGATTTGCATGAAAATTCCTCTTACTGGTGTGCATGGCAGAGAATTTTACGAGTTACTCTAGTTAGAGTATTGCATATGAAAATTTTATACCTTAAAAGCAATCTTTTTATTTAAAAAACATTAAAATAAAAAAAACAATTTAAATATTTTCTATTTTATTAATGTTCAAATGAAGTACAGATAGTTCTCGACTTACGATTGGGTTCCGTTCGTTCTGTTGATCCCTATGAATCATATGAATAATTAAACGATTATTATGCATAATATGCAATTAAACTGTGTTTTATAATAGGGTTCTGTTGCACTTTTTTAAATAAGAACTGCCGTCGCAAATCTGCGTAGTCGTCAGTCGAGGACTAATTGTTCTTTATTTCCAAGGTTTAACAATTTTTATAAATTAAATTTAAATTTTTGAAAGAAAAGGACCAGCAAAAATTTCTTGCCTCATTTAAAGAGCACAGACTAAATTTGTTTATTGTGGAAAAATATCTTAATTTTTATTATTTTCAAAATGGTATAATGATACAGTGTTGCTGTTTTCTTTACTCATAAGTGCTTGTTATAATTTATGAGAATTTTTATGTTCTGTGTTATATGCACAAGGCTGCTTTTATTAAGTCATATTAGTTCACAACAATGCAATGTTAATAACATTTAGATTGCTGATCATTATGATTTAGTTAGTGTGCATGTTTAACTGCATATTTTGATTTATTATTTTTCATCCAAAAGCCTCACGAAATGTAGCCAAGAGTGAAAAGATTGCTCAACCTATGGAAAATACATTCGTCGGAATGTACACGCAAATTGGTTCGAAATATGTATCGACACCGCGTGTATCTCACACTCCTGATGCAAATTTTACTGTTACTGCCACACCTACATCGAGGAAAGGATATCGCAGTTTTTTGTCTACGTCAACAATATTTAACAAAACCACAACAGACGAGTCTTCGAAAGCTTCCGAAAGTACACTGAAGTAATTTCATTATTTGCAGTTATAACTTCTGGCAGATAGCTGTTGTTGTTTACATTATTAAATTGTAGAGTGGATTTTGACGAGATGAAAAATATCACGATGGTAGCTGATCATCGTGAATCGTTTGTATCTGGAAATGCATTTTCGCAGTCGAGTTTTTTACATTTTTCTCAAATTGGTGACGTGACCAGTGTGTTTAAAATTAAACCTGAGTGCAACACCAAAAACAAACTGGCACGTTTTTCTGAAAAAGAAAACGTTGAAAGTAGGAATGAGAGAAAATTTTGATTTTGATAATTTGCTCCTTGTAGTAAGATGATTTGGTGAATTGTTTAAATTTTTTATTTGCATAGACTCTGTTCATTTGGACGAGCAACAGCTGGTGAAGTACGAAGCTCTGGCTTGTGCTGCTGTCGAAGCTAGCGATTATCATGAACATCCTTGCAGAAGTCCAAAAGTGAATGTCGGGTGTATGTTGCTGATTGAAAAGCAGAAATACAATATTTTATCGGTAATGCCGTTGCAAGACATGTTCCTCTGTCAACATCTGGACGAGCCCAATCAATTGCTGAGCGTCAAAGTTTTCCATTCCAAGGATCAGATGCTGCGTGAGATAGTTGTGCTGAAGCGGCTGAATCAAGATGACGATTGTTCTAGTAATGGGAACGCTGTACAGCGTCTTCTTTGTGCTCATTCGTTTTCAGATGGTTCCTTAATCACTTTGGCATTTGGATCCCGATTTACACTAGCGGAATTGGCCTTTCGGAAAGGCTGGCCTAGGGACGGTCTGCGCGAAGCCACGGCCGCATTCTTCACGTTGGACATGCTGAAGATTCTCCGTCACTTATGCCGCTGTAAGGTAATCCATGGCAATATTCGCCCGGAAGCGTTTCTGTTTTTGGGTATTGATCTGAGCAAACAACAAATCGAAGCAGCCGATCAGGCCGATTTTTGGATACAATGTTCCGCGGCTTGTCTGCAGATCGCAGACTTTGGCAATGCCGTCGACTTGAATCTGTTGCCAGAGGGTTACAAATTTGTACATGAACAGCATGTGGACCACTTACTTTGCTGCGAAATGCGCGACAAGAAACCTTGGACTTTTCAGGTATGCTTGTTTTATTGTATTTTTATTCCCACCGTCAATTATTTCATTGTTTGCTGTTTTTAAGATTGACTGCTTCGGTTTGTTGAACAGCGTTCATTGGCTGATATTTGGATGTCGACTCGACGCATTTAAATTTCCAACAAGTGATCACTGGTCTGCGAACATATCTACAAGGTGCAGCTGGGATGCTAAAATGTGGAGCTGGCTATTTGATACGTTTCTGAATATCGGATCAGATATTGAGCAGCAACTGGATGAAGCAATTCGCTTGTTCTCCAGTTGTTTAGCTGAGCAGTGCTTCTTCCTGGCCCGTCAAGTTGAATCGCTTCGACAGTTAGTTGCATAGTTCTTTGATCATATTTTCAATAAATTTTTCGACAGCAAATTATGCTTGCCGCATAGTTTCACTTATGCATCAAGACTTTTTCAAGCATGCAATTCCATAATTAAACAAGCCATTCCGATTTCGTCCGATCACCCACCTCTTCTTGTGATTGGTTGTTCGCTGATAGGCTTTACGGCGTTTCATCGGTAATTGGCCATTGACTTTTGCCATTTGATTAGCTATTCAGCTTTGATCAGTTATTGGATGATTGTTTTAAATCAAAGTTTTCCTGAATATGGATGCACAACCACTAAATTCCTTTACATGGGCATAAATAATAAAATGTCGCATTTTTCAAGACAAAGGCTTTTTAGGATATAATGTGGAATAGTGCATATTTCCTTTAATGGTAAAAAATCTTTACTATGACTTTTGCTTTTGCGTTAGCGAGAATTAATTGTACAATTCCAGTATAAGTATACTTAAGCTCCATGTTTAGCTTCATTTGCTCAGTTTATATTTGTTTTTAAGCACAAAATTTAACGAACAATGTTGTACGTCCAAAGTGGCCGCAGGATCATCACAATTGAGAAGTGGGGAAACAACTAAAATCAGCATTTCTTCTTTTAACGTCAACATTCGAAACTTTCAGAAACTGATCCACAAACTACTGAGATCCAATACTAGATTCTGCTCAAAAGATCAGAAATAGAAAATCAATTTCTACTAAAATTCTATAAGACTGAATATAACTTTTCTGTCTGCTGTTCAAGCCAAGCATTTAAAATGCATTGAAATAAGTCCTTGTTGGCGAAATCATGCATAAAACAACTGAAGCAAATGGAAAGGCTTCACACAAAGTCACTGAAACCGCAAAAACAAAATATGAAAAATAAACCCTGAAAACAACAATAGCAATGCGAGCTACTGTAAGTAAAATTTATGCTCAGATTCACTACCATTTTCTGGACAATACAGCAAAAATTTAAATTTTATTATTTATTTGATAATGCACTTTCAACTTTGAACATTGAAAAATTATGATAAAGAGTAATGCCAAATAAGAAACATCATTACAAAATTAAAATTAGCTATGAATTATTAGAATGAATTGTGAATATGATAAACAACAGAAACTGTTGGGTAAGAAGTAAGATAATAATAAAATCATTCAAAATGATGAAGCATTTTTCATGCATTCAGTAACATTAAAACAACAAAATTTATAAATACAATTAGCACGTCCTTTTTAAATTTTCACTGGAAACAGTAAAGGTGGCATCATTCTGTGACACTGGCAGACTGGAAATAATTGGAAGACTATTGAAAATAATTTCCATTTGACGTTCCCAAAACTGAAAATCCGCCTGCTGAATTTCTCCCACAACGTCTTTATAAAATGGATGGATTTCAAGTAGGCAATTAATGCATTGAAACGCTTTCCAAAGTTTGAACATCAAGATGCTATCATAATCATTTTCAGCGAATGCCATTACTTTTATCGTGTTATTTTCTTCATGTAGCAGCTGGATACGACATTCACAAATATTTTGTATCGCTTTTACAGTTAAGCTATTAGGACCGATTATTCTTTTTGCAACATCAAATGGGTAGTGCAAAGATGAATAAATCTTCGTAGCAAATGCGTTTTCAATTTCTCCA